>NC_060905.1:19798547-19826047 GCF_014805685.1 Silurus meridionalis | reverse complement strand
AAAATTAGATCAGGAGCACATTTATTTTAGATCCAAACTATAGAAGAACTTGGAATTATGCAGTAAACAATACCGTATTAAAGAACCCAGAATATCTACAAAATAGCTCCATTTATCTTTGATTACAGCTTGGTATTTTCTCATCAGCCTCATGAGGTCATCACCTGGAATGGTTTTCCAACATTCAGTTTTTCCCTTCACTTTCTGGTCCCAAACTCATCCCAAACCATCTCAACTGGATTTAGATAAGGTGATTGTGGAGGTGTGATCCGATGCAGCACTCCATCACTCTCCTTGGGCGAATAGCTCTGACAGAACCTAGGGGTGCGTTTGGGATCGTTGTCGTTGTTGGAAAACAAATGTGTAAACCAGATGTGATGGCATGTCACTGCAGAAAAGCAACTTGACACCATCACACCTCTTCCTTGATGCTTCACAGTGGGAACCACACATTTAGCAATCTTTTGTTCATCTAATAAATAAACGGCAACCAAAAATGTAAAATTTTCCACAGATTGAATGTCCAGTTTTTGCGTTTCTTGACCCCGGCAAGTTTCTTCTGCTTGTTGGTCTTATGAAGTTATGGTTTCTTTGTTGCATTTCGATCATGAAGGCCTGACTCACACAGTCTCCTCTAAACAGTGAATGATGATAGTTTAGATTTTTAATGTTGCAATGTTACAGTTTTGTTACATTATGTGTAATGGTTGATTTGGTTCCTTGTCGGCACATGGGATTTAAACAATCGCTTAAATTTAAGTACCGCATTATGTCCTGCTGCTTGCTTTTTTTTTTTGACCAACAATAAATATTTGGAAAATTACATGTTTTTGACCATTTATTGTAAAGAATTAAGGAAATGTAAGGCAGTTGTATATATTCAGTAATAATAAGTTATTGGAAAAGAGTAAATTTTATGTACTACACAAACTTAAATCACAGTTAATTAGATTACAGCTGTACGTTGTGTAACGATGCAAAGCCACATGTCCTATTCTTCATGTTCATGTTTTTGTCTGCTTGACATAACCAGACAAATTTGTGTATCGTTTATTAGAGCAGTTATAATTGTATGCTTTGAGTCCAATTCTCTCATACTGACCACTGGATGTTCTACATGGACCTCATGGTAAAGAGTCTCTGAGGATCCAAGAATTAGAATTATTGCTCTACGCAAAGATTCCGAGGCGATAAGAAGATCAGTAACATCCTGAAACTTAGTTACAGTACAGTGGTGAGGATCATACAGTGGTTTTCCAAGACGGGTTCAACTCGGAGCAGACCTCACAAGGGTCCATCAAAGAAGTCAAGTCCTTGTGCTGTGTGTCAGGTGCAGAAGCTGGCAGTCGCCCAAGAGGATCCCAGGAAAGCCTACAAACAGAATGCTGAAAACAACTTTGAGTGCATGAATGACTAAAATCATGTTCTATGGTCTGATGAGACTAAGATAAACTTGTTTGGCTCAGATGGTGTCCACCAGCATGTGTGGTGACACCCTGGTGAGGAGCAAAAAGAAAATTGTTTCTTCCCTACGGTCAAGCATGCTGGTGGTAGGTGTTCAACATCCAGCAGCTTAATGATGTCATTACGGAGGAGTGGAAAAGGAACCCAGCAACAACCTGTGCAGCTCTGGCAGTGCTGGATAACAATGGTGCACAGAATATTGACACTTTGGACAGTTTTTAGTTATTTTCAGAGAACAGTAAATCTGTACTGCTACACAAACTGTACATTGACTCTAAAATATATCCAAGTTTTATTTCTACATATTGTCCTTAATATTAAAATTAAACGTCCTTATAAAGCATGTCACTTACTATAGAAAAAAAAACAGAAATCCAAACAGGTCCTATGAGAGAAACATACGAGTGATATCTGTTTTGGTAAAGAAAGTGTATTAAAGGCGTAAACTCCTCTCACCTCTCATTCACAAGGTCATGACCTTTGCACAGACGATCACAGAGATATAACAATCTACAGAAATATAGCTGGAAAAAAGCAAAGATTTCTGTACAGCCGTGCACCCCAAACCCTAACCCTACCCCTAATCTTACTCAAATAAAACCCAATTGCCCCCAAGCTCAGTATATTTATATATGTATGTATATGTGTTCTTTAGAGAATAAAATAACCCCCTACAGTGTAACTCCTGTATACCGTATCAATACCACTGGTTCATATGTGTTTCTATTATATTGTACACATAGTTAACAACGTGACTGAGCCTTACATTGCTTTGTGTCTCACGGGAACAATGAGTGACATATGTTCAACATCTCGCTCGTCTCCCCCTGCCCCGGCCCCGGCCCTGGCCCCTCCCCACACTCACACACAAGCGTACAGGATGGTTCTGGGTCAGTGACTGTAAAGGGTATTGCCTTCATTGAAGCCTGAATTGGACGCTTTACACCCATCAATCTTCAACTACTGTGGCTGTAACACAGACGCTGATATGAACAGGGGGTGGTGTACCATTTATAACACTTAGGAAACACAAATACAAAACGCCCTTCTTTTACACAGAACTAAAATATTAGTTCAGGTCCAAATTTAAACGGGGTTAACAGAAGAACTGTGCACTTATTCAGTGTATAGGGTTAAGGGCCTTGCTCAGGGGCCCAGCAGTGGCAGCTTGACGTGGCTGAGATTTCTACATGACCTTCAGATCCAAAGTCCAATTCCTTAACCACTAAGTTACCGCCTCCACAAATAGAAACGCCCTGATTAAACATCGTAATTATACAATTATAATAAACAGAAAACTCTCAAGCAATTGGATTCTTATAAAGTTCCACATCTTCAGGAGACACACTGAGATAGAGGTGATGAAAGCACACCATCTCGTTTACTATCTCCATAGCCTGAGGAAGATTAGATTGTCCTCTTGCCTCCTTACTTTCTTTGACAGGGGAACCATCAACAGCACGATGACAGGCAACACTGCTGCTGGTATGGAAACACTACTTGCCTGAAAATGGTGGTTCAACGATCATGTAGATCCTGAATCCAGAGTGATGGCTAGAACAACAAAGATCTCAAAAATGTACTGAAACCCAGCTAGCCAGCTAATGATGCATTAGCCGATAATCAAGGTGGTGTGACTTTAGATAAGAGTTTTTACATTAGCTTGTGTATTGTATACATGAAAAAAAGGTTTTGTTCGCTAAATCAACACCACAAAAGCTTTTCACCAGACCTCTTTACTCTAATGACTTGAATTTAGCAGTAGTTTTTGACTCGAGTCAGTGTGCTGGTGGTTTCAAGCTGTGATTAGAGTGGAAAAGTTGCTGAAACCTGGGAACTCTGCACCTCACTCAGAGCCAGCATGCTAGCAGTGTAATTAGCCATGTTTCATTTGACTGCATTCTTATACTTTTGTTTTGGTATTTCGCTGCTCAGGGCCTGAAACAATCACATGGACGCTGCTGTGCCGTTATTATAATCACGTTTGTTTTATTCTTGGAAAATTTTTAATCGTTACTATTAAATCGAACACAGAAACATCGAAATCGAAGCTGTTGCATTTAAAGCATTTGGTAGACGCTGAAACTTTTTATTCAGAAATCCCACACCTTAAACCTTGAACTACTTTCTTGAACTAACTTTATTATTAGTCCTATACTCCAATATAAACACTGGAGAAAAATATTTATTTGAATGTGTTGAAGTCCGGTTGTGTGCAGTGTGAATGAATTTAAACCTCCTTTTAATTTGTACTGAAATCCTGGTTGTCTTTTAGAGTGCAGGGTTTAGGGGGATGTGATCGGGGTAATCAGCAAACCACTGATTTAAAAAAAAAAAAAAAAAAAAACATCTATTAGGATCATTTTAATGAATTCGGGTTGTTTGGTGTGGGTTTTTATGGCTGTTGGGGGTGGGGGGTTCATAGGAAGGGGGCCTGGCAACCCTTTAGTCTCAATGAGCTCTAAATTACATTAAATGTTACACCAACATCCTTTTTTTTTTAAATAAAAAATTGTATTAATAAATTACTATCTAAATAAAAATGTAAATAAAAAAATGTGATTAAAAAATAAAGAAAGAAAATGATGGCATTGTCTGTTTTCAAACGCATTATATGTACATTTGGTTTTCAGTTCCATCTCCAATACATACAACAAAAGTGCTGAGTGTGTGTGTGTGTGTGTGTGTGTGTGTGTGTGTGTGTGTGTGCGGGTGTAAATGTCACTCGCATGTGCGAACACTAGTAAAAGCGAATGAGTGAGTTTAATTAAAAGGGAAGGGAAAAAGCGTTTAATGTGTGATGATGGTGTAATGTACGGAAAGAGTTTTAAAGACTCTCGTCTCTAACAACTGCGCTTGTTCTTCTTTCATCATTATCAAATCCTGACCATAAACACACACGCCGCTTGTGTACTTGTATGCAAACGTGGGTAATTATTCCATAAAGAACCAGTTTATTACCGAACTCCGATCTTTGTACGCATCTGTGGACAATCTGCGTGTGCGCCTGTGTGTCAAACATAGGACTTGGTTGGTTGATTAGCTGCTCTGCTATGAGGATTAATTGGATGCGGTGTTATCGAAAGAGTTGTGACAATACCATAGCCGTCTTTGACTTCGAGTGCAGGAGGATATAATTACCCCTGATGTCTGGCTGGGAGGACGGGCGTCCCTCACTCCTCTGTCAATCTGAACTACACCGGACAACTATGAGCTGATGTACAACATACGAAATTCTCTTCACTGCAATACACCATATGAGGCGTTCTTCTGGAAGTCTTTTTTCTAAGCGTGTCAAGCACCTCCTGCAATTCGTGCTGGATCTTCGCAACGGTGTCAAAACTGTCAGGTCTGAGCTGAATCTTTATTATCGGGAAGAGGATAAAGTCCGCAGGAGACGAATCTGGCGAGTAGGGTGGAACTTTTAGCACATGGTCAGAAAGGCACCAGTTGCACACACTGACTTATGAAGGTGCTCCCTGTGACTGTGCATGCAGCCTTGTGTTGCCATTTATTGGCGTGTTACAAAACTTTTTTGATTTTCATATACTGGGAGGTGGTAGGTTAGTTGTTAAGGAACTGGACTTTGGAGCTAAAGGTTATGAGTTCATATCCCAGTCACTACAAGCTGCCACACCTGGGCCCCTGAGCAAGGCCCCCTGCTCTAGGAAGTACAAGAAGGACTGAAGCTTATGCTGATCAGGGTTACCAGAATCCTTAGCCTGCTGTGTGGTCAAAGGGGGAGTTAACAGTAACGGTGCTGCAGTTGCACTTAGTTTAGAATTATGGCTAACTGCGGTTGTTGCTCCCAGACCAGGTGATTAAGCTGTTAGCATCCCCACTGCCTCTGTGCTGAAGGTAAGGTATATGGTCCAGAGAAACAGTATTTTTCTTCTGTAAAATTTTCAGATATGAAAACAATAGTGAGGGGTCAAAAAAAAAGATCCACAAGGTACATCAGCAGTAGAAGAGCTCTGAGCAGATAGCAAGTCTTTATTTATAGGGTATGTGGACAATTTTATCAGAAATATGAGTTCTTGTATATTACATAACACAGGACTTCTTCCCCAGTCGTCCCTCAACTGCAATTATATCTTCATTTTCCAGTAGTATTGTTCACATTTATTGGTTCACTGTTACACAATCTGTGGTTTTTAAAGACAACCGAAACATCTGACACATCATCTCCTTCAGAATTGAAGCTCTTAAAAGCTTCCACAGCTTCCATGAGTCAGAGCTTGGACCTCAACATTCCACCCACACAAATGACTTTCTGTTCACTTCACACAAGATCAGCTGAACCCGCAGTCCAGAGGCTCAGAGAAAACCCTGATTCAAATTCATGAACCTTCATCAAACAAACTCGTGTCTCAACAAACCTAAAATTTCATCACATCTTCAGTTTTCACTGTAATCACTAGGGTTCTCTTCCTTTTTCTTCCTGTCTCTCTCTCTCCCTTTCCCTCTCTCTCTGTCTGTCTCTCCTTCTTTCTTCCTGTCTCTCTCGCCCTCTCTCTTTTCCTGTCTTTCTCTCTCTCTCTCTCTCTCTCTCTCTCTCTCTCTCTCTCTCTCTCTGTACATGCACGGGGAATGGCTGAGCGTGGCATGTAGAGCATGTGAGAGCGGTTGACATATTGCCAAATAACTGTTTTTTTTTTTTTTGCAAGAACATTTTAAAAGTACATGGTCTCTGCCTTCCATATGAACAGTGCTATTGTGTTTGTTTGTTTTTGAGAATCTTGACAAAGTAATCAAACTGATTCAGATAGGAATTGTTTTGAATATTTTATTCGTTAATGAATGTATACTGGTTTCTCCCCTCAGTTCTTCTGCTAAAAAGGTCATGTTGTCCAATGTCCCCTCCTTTCATTAGTAATGAGGCAATTATGAAAGAGCTCTCTTGGTACAGGCGACCCGTCTCCACCATGAAGTAAATCCCCCTCGGCTGTAAATCCCAAATGGTTAATGTGTCTTTCAGGAGAATGTTTTTTGTGGATTTGAGGTCTTGAAGAGCTAAACGTGTTTTTTAAGTTGAGGATTGAGGGTTTGACTCCACTAGTGACATAAAAACCACAGAGAAACCCTGCTTGGCTGAACCGGACTGGGAAAAATCATGTGAACCTGAAAAAGACAGAGTTGACATGTTGCTGGAGCAGGCAGGCACAGGGGTGCAGGGTCGTTTCCAGGAAACAGCGGTCAATAGTCCATTGTAAGGGGATGGGGGAGACATAGAGATGGAAGACGAGCCCCTGTTCAAAGTATAGTGGAACCCGGTTATGTCGATGTCCTAGGGGGTTGCCAAAAAGCATTGAGATAACCGATGATTGAGAAAATGCTAAGACAAAGCGAGAATTTGGCGGTTCCACTTCAAAAACGTCGACTTAATAGGGTTGTTGAGTTAACCGAGGTCGAGATAAGTGGGTTCCACTGTACCGGCTAAAAAAAAAGAAGCGAGGTAAGAAAAAAAAACAAGCTAAGAAAGAGTTAAAGGTACAGTTAAGGAATTAAATTGATTCAGACAGTGAAGATACAATGTCAGACTCAGTTTGGAACTCAGAAGTACAGGAGGAACCGCTGACCATGTTTTATACTGCCGAGGACCTCAAAGAATTTTTAAGAAACACCAAGTGGCAAAAGAATGTATCAGTAGAGGAGTTTTCCCAGACCTAAAACAGTTTATTCATGACATAAAACATTTTAGAAGAGAAGGAGATTTTACAGTAAGATTGTAGTGGAGGTAGTGGAGGTGGATGATAAATGTCATCAGTGCCTATGCTCCACAAGTGGGCTGTGAGATGGATTGAGTTAGATGAAGTGGTAGAAGGTGTACCTAGGAATGAAAGATTGGTGATTGGGGCAGATTTAAATGGCAATGTAGGTGAAGGGAACAGAGGTGATGAGGAGGTGATGGGTAGGTATGGCCTTACAGAGAGGAATGTGGAAGGGCAGATGGTGGTAGATTTTGCTAAAAGGATGGAAATGGCAGTGGTGAAAACTTATTTCAAGAAGAAGGCTGATCATAGGGTGACATAAGAGTGGGGGAAGGTGCACACAGGTGGACTATGTAGAAGATGCAAGATGGTGGAAACTGAAGGTCAGAAACTGAGGTCAGACAGGGGCTCGGTGGCCTTAAAGAGGTGTTGGGTGATTGGGCAACTACTGCAGACGTGATAAGTGAGACAGCTAGAAAGGTACCTAGTGTGACATTTGGACATAGAAAAGAAGACAAAGAGACGTGGTGGTGGAATGAGGAAGTGCAGGAAAGCATAAGGAGAAAGAGGTTGAAGAAACAAAATTGGGATCAGAGTGTCGATCCCAAAAAAATTATTTGTACCGAGTGGCCAGGCAAAGAGACCGAGCTGGGAAGGGTGTGCTGCAAGTTAGAGCAATAAAGGATGGAGATGGAAATGTGTTGACAAGTGAGGAAAGTGTGTTGAGAAGATGGAGGGAGTATTTTGAGCAGATGATGAACGAGGAAAATGTTTAGGAGAGATGCAGTGGAATTTTTAACCAGATTGTTAAACAAGATTTAGGAAGGTGAGAGGATACCTGAGAAATGGAGGAGTGTGCTGGTACCAATCTTTAAGCATAAGGGAGATGTGCAGACCTGCAGTAACTACAGGGGAATAAAGTTGATCAGTCACACCATGAAGTTATGAGAAAGAGTAGTGGAAGCCAGGCTGAGAGAAGAGGTGACCATCTGTGAGCAACAGTATGGTTTCCATGCAGAGGAAGAGCACCACAGACACATTATTTGCTTTGAGAATGTTAAAGGAGAAGTATAGAGAAGGTCAGAAGTAGTTGCATTGTGTGTTTGTAGATTTAGAAAAAGCATACGACAGGGTGGAGAGAGGAGTTGTGGTACTGTATGAGGAAGTCTGGTGTGTCAGAGAAGTGAGGGTGGTGCAGGACATGTATGAGGACAGTGTGACAGCAGTGAAGTGTGCAGTAGGAACGGCAGATTGGTTAAAGGTGGAGGTGGAACTGCATCAAGGATCGGCTCTGAGCCCTTTCCTGTTTGCAGTGATAGACAGGTTGAAGGACGAGGTCAGACAGGAGTCTCCGTGGACTATGATGTTTGCGAAGGATATTGTGATTTGTGCCAAGAGTAGGGAGCAGGTGGAGAAGAGCCTGGAGAGGTGGAGGTATGCACTTGAGAGAAGGGAAATGAAAGTCAGTAGGAGTAAGACAGAGTACATGTGTGTGAATGAGAGGGAGGGCAGTGGAGTGGTGCAGTTGCAGGGAGAAGAGGTGGAGAAGGTAGAGGAGTTCAGGTACCTGGGGTCAACAGTGCAAAGTAACGGAGAGTGTGTTAGAGATGTGAAGAAAAGAGTGCAAGCAGGGTGGAGTGGGTGGAGAAGAGTGGCAGGAGTGATTTGTGGTAGAAGGGTATCAGCAAGAGTGAAAGGAAAAGTTTCTTGGACTGTGGTGAGACCTGCTATGTTGTATGGTTTAGATCCAGTGGCACTGACTAGAAGACAGGAAGTGGAGCTGGAGGTAGAAGAGCTGAAGAGGCTGAGATGTTCATTGGGAGGAATTAAAAAGGAGTTGGAATTAGAAATGAGTTTATTAGAAGGACAGCACATGTAGGACATTTTGAAAATAAGGTGAGGGAGGTATGATTGAGATGGATTGGACATGTGCAGAGGCGGGACATGGGATTTTGCTAATCGGCCCAAAAAGAAGTACACAGAAGCTCCAGCATTTCAACCTGCATTTAAAAGGATGTTCTGTAAATACTTATTCAACCGTTAAATACCTGGGAGTTCTTTTAGACACCCACTTGTCTTTTAATAATCATATCAACCATTTTACAAAAACAGCCTTCTTCCACCTTAGAAATATTGCTAAGCTAAGAAACATGTTATATATATCTAATGCAGAGAAGCTCGTCTATGCGTTCATGACCTCCAGACTGGATTATTGTAATGCATTACTAGGTGGATGTACTGCATAATTTATAAACAAGCTACAGTTTGTCCAGAATGCAGCAGTCAGAGTTCTCACAAGGTCGAAGAAATATCACCATATAACCCCAATCTTCTCATCCCTACACTGGCTTCCTGTTAAGTTACAAATCCACTACAAACTACTGCTACTTACCTACAAAACACTAAATGGTTTATATCCTATGTATCTCTTCAGACTTCTAACACGCTACAATCCATCATGCTCCTTCAGATCTTAAAACTCCAGACTTCTAGTAGTTAATAGAATAACAAAGTCCACTAAAGGTGGTAGAGCATTCTCACATTTAGCTCCTAAACTCTGGAATAGTCTTCCTGACAGTGTTCGGGGCTCAGACACACTCTCTCAGTTTAAGTGCAGATTAAAGACGTATCTTTTTAGCGAATTCTACACATAACACACATCACATCATAACCTTGTGCTCCAGAACATCTGATCACATGCACATTATCAACTTGTGCTGTTAATATCATGAACAGCAGCTACACTCATTTCCCTTTACTGCTTCTCTTTCTCTCCCCATCCCGAAGCATCCTGAGGTTGCTTCAGCTACAGTCACGTTCCACCTCATGAAGATTGTGGACTTTTAAAGAAGTAGATGCCTGCAAACATCCCGAACCATCTAGAGACGTTCCAGCACCAATTGGATCCCACGTCATGTGGAGTTTTGACATTGGACCTCCTGGAGTGTTTAAAGGCTCTGGCATGGAGAAACTGGTGTTGTATCTGTGATGATCACAAATGTTGAGATATTTTCTGATCATGAAGACTGATAGAGTGTGTGGTGTGTCTTACTTTGAGATTTTTTTTAGCATTTGTTTGTTGTACTTATATTTCATTTGAATAAACGGGATCCAGGTTGTGAGCCGTAACATAAATGGAGCAAAAGAGTATAGAAAGAGAGCAAAGCTAAATTAACTTATTAATTAGACGCACATTGAAGTTGCTATGCTGCAGGAAACCCACACACACACCTTTTTTTACAAAGTGTCTTATGTTTCCAGTAGGCATCTCAGACCACTGCATGGTTCAGTATACCATAAGTAAAAAGAATGTAAAACCTAAGAGCAGCTACTGGCATTTTAATACTGCACTCTTAGAAGATGCTAATTTTAGAAAGTCTATTATTTTTTCATGGAATTGTTTTAAACTGGAGAAGGCAGCTTTTAAATCCATACAGCAGTGGTGGGATGTGACAAAAGCACGAATCAAAGTATTTTGTCAATAGTACACTCTCAATGTCGCAAGAGACTTTGCTAGATCTCTAAAAGCTCTGTAGATAGAGATAGTGGAACTCCAGCGTTTGGAGGCCACAGGAAATCAAGGGCATATTAAAGCTGTCAAAAGTAAAAGTGGGAACATAATTAGGGGGATCTCTTGTCAGAGCCTACTGAAGTTCCCCAGCAGACAGTCAGCTTCGAAGCTGTATAGCAGAGAGAGGTCGGGGCACAGGTAGTGGAGGAGAGCTTCCTCAAAGGCTTGCCTAAGCTCACAGAGTCAGTGGCCAGACAGATGGACAGGGAGCTGACACTGGCTGAGCTTCATGAAGCTCTCAAAGCCATGGAGAATGGGTGGGCACCAGGTATAGATGGTCTCCCTGTGGTCTCCCCCTGTGTTTTTCCAAGGCATTCTGGGGAATAATAGGGCAGGAGGTGCTGGATGTCCTAAAGGACAGTGTGAAAGGAGATCAGCTACCAATGAGCTGGACGAGAACAGTCTTGACCCTGCTGCCAAAAAGGGAGACCTGACCCAGCTGAAGAACTGGCACCCGGTGTCACTACTGTGCACTGAGTGCAAGCTGCTGTCAAAAGTATTAGCGTGACTGATGAAGGTGATGGAAGGTGATGGAGCAGATCATTCACCATGACCAGACGTACTGTGTGCCTGGCAGGTCAAAATTTGT
Organism: Silurus meridionalis; assembly: GCF_014805685.1. Taxonomy (NCBI): domain Eukaryota; kingdom Metazoa; phylum Chordata; class Actinopteri; order Siluriformes; family Siluridae; genus Silurus; species Silurus meridionalis. The sequence goes on along the minus strand of NC_060905.1, from coordinate 19,814,712 downwards.
TAACGTATACTTCATTTGTGACATTTTGGACATCTCCAGGCTATTGGACATAAAAACCGATCTGATTTTCCTTAACCAGGAAAATTCTTTTGACTGGGTTGAGCATAAATACTTTTGGAAGGTGCTGGAAAACCTTGGGTTCAACCCTGGTTTTATAGCCATGATCAAGGTGTTGTGCAGTGAAATTGAGAGTGTACTGAAGGTTAATGTTGGTTTATGTGCCCCTTATAGAGTGTACAGAGGGATCAGGCAGGGCTGTATACTGTCAGGAATGTTGTACACTCTAGCAATTAACCCTCTGAGAAACATTTTAATAATAATAATAAATCTGAGAAAATTTCTGGTTTTAATATTCCACACACCAATGCATGACCTGGCTGTAAAGGTAAGATGCCAGACTGACATAAATGTTTTAATTGATGTTTTAAAAGACTTTGAGTTTTTATCATCACTGAAAGTAAACTGGGGAAAAAAGCAGTTTTAGTTGAGGAGTGGGGAGCTGGGGAGCCGACACTCCCAGGAGGCTTAGTGTGGAAAAGTGGTGGTTTTAAATACTTGGGTGTCTACCTGTGGAATAATGACTTTTCAAATAAAAAATTGGAAGGCACTGTAGATCATATCTAGGGCAAACTGAGCAGGTGGAAGTAACTGTTTCCAAAGATGTCCTACAGGGGGTGAATGCTGGTCATTAACAACATCATTAACAGCATCGTCGTCCCTATGGCACAAATGGTATGCATAAATCTGCCGCTAAACCTGCTGCTAGCGAACATCCAGGCCCTGCTCGTGGACTTCTTCTGGGATGGTCTTTACTGCATTCTGCAGTGTCCTCCATCTTCCCAAGGGTAAAAGGGGGCAAGTACTGGTTCATCTCTCCAACAGAACTGCAGCCTTTCGCCTCCAGTTTATCCAGAGACTCCAAACTGGGCCCACGAACCTGGAATTAAGAACATGAGACTTTTGTACATAGTGGAAGGACTGTGGCTGGACAAAACTTTGTTTTTAATGTACACAAACGGATGTCTCTGGATCACCTTTTTTTTTTTTTAAATGGACTTTTTTCAAAAAGAAGAAAAAAAAGTTGCGGAAGACTACACTGGCTGCTGGAGAAGCCCCTGGTCTATGAGAGTTGTCTGGACATCTCTGGTGTGACCACACCCACAATGTTTTCTCAAAGATCGTCACACTTCAGGAGCAGAACTGTCACAAGGGAAGGACCTGGCTGCAAAGGAGGGTGTTTGGCTGAAAGACTACAAAATTGGCGAGATCAGTTCTGCAGAGGAGGAACTCTTTCCCCAGCTGGACATCGCTCCTGACCTGATTGAAAACTGAGTGGGAGGGTAGACACCCAATGGAGAAATGTTCTTGGTCTTAACAATGATATTAAACCAAAATAAAGCCACTGAACAGTACAAACCATCATTAACCATAAAGGTTTCCAACTTCCAATAGAGGATTTTACACTGTATTATCACTGTAAATTATTTTATTTGTCTTTTAAACCCTGATGTTCTACAGGACTGTCTGTTCTGTTCACAGAGAGAAACTGTCTTTCATGCTTTTATACAATGCTCCAGTTTACAGTCACTTTCTGTGCTTTCAAAACGTATTTTTAAGTTCTTTTAATGTGAATTTGACTTTTCAGTGTTTTATTATTGGTTTTAAAAATGTATAATTAGTACCAAGTAGCACCCCCTTTAGCAAATATCTAAACAGTCTTCCAGTTCTGCAAGATTCCTGGGCTGTCTTGCACTCACTGCTCTTTTGAGATCTTTTGCCAGATTTTCAATGATGTTTAGGTGAGGAGACTGTAAGGGTCATGGCAAAACCTTTAGTTTGTGCCTCTTGAGGTAGTCCACTGTGGATGATTGGTCCACCCCCATTGGACAGTTGGACTGGTGTTCTTTTTATGAAATTCTGTGCCCTTTGTTCTCCAAACATATCTTTGCTCATTGCGGCCAAAGAGGTCTATTTTAACCTCATCGGTTCACAGGACTTTTTCTCCTAAATCCATCAGGCTTGTAAATGTTCTTTTGCAAAATTCAGATGCTTAATTTTGTGGTTAGGACGCAATAGAGGTTTTCTTCTGATGATTCTTCCATGAAAGCCATATTTGTGCAGGTGCCGCTAAACAGTTAACTCCAGAGTCTGCGATATGTTCCTGAAGGTGTTTTGCAGTCAAACGGGGATTCTGACTTGTTTTCTAGCAATCCAACAAGCAGTTCTTGCTGATATTTTTCTTGGTTTTCTAGACCTTATCTTGACCTCCACTTTTCCTGTTAACTGCCATTTCTTAATTACATTCGGAACTGAGGAAATCGGTACATGGAAACACTTTGCTATCTTCTTATATCCTTCTCCTTCTTTGTGGGCATCAATCATTTTCATTTTTAAAGTGCTAGGCAACTGCTTAGAGGAACCCATGGCTACTGATTGTTGGGACACGGTTAGACTAGTTTGGGTATTTATAAATCTTTAACATTTTTATCACCTGGCCTTTCCTAACGATGCCTGTGAACAAGCCATGACCCTGATAGGTTAATTAAAGTCTGATACCTTGGTTCAAAGTGATCTGAAAGCTCAAGTCTCCTGGGGTTCCCATTCTTTTGCAGGGTGCTGCTTTCCCTTTTTCACTCTAAAATTGTAGAAAACAAAAACAATACACTGATATTGCTTAAAATATTGGAAAAGAGTGTTTCGTGTTTAACTTCATTTCGTCTTCCACTTGCTTAACTGTTCACATTAACAGCTCCACCTTCTATTCACAATCCTGTGCTTGACCACGCCCCCACAGTCTTATCTTTTATAAAATGTTTCACTTAATTTCTCTGGGAGGGGAAACAAAAAATTTAACTTCTCTTTATTAGTTTAACAGAATAACATGCAAAGACCAGATATTCTGTGTGTGTGTGTGTGTGTGTGTGTGTGTGTGTGTGTGTGTGTGTGTGTGTGTGTTTATGTGCGTGTGTGCATATGGTGATAGTAAACTCTGCTACAGGATGGATGGAATTTCAGCATTTGCTTGTTAAAAGAGAAATCGTGACGTCCATTTATCACACAGCTCCCTGAGGACTAACCTCTATTGTCCACTTGTCCTTTCTCCTCAGCGATCGCCATACAACAGCTGGACCCCAGAGGCCACACCCCCCATCAGTCTACATGCCCCCTGGGGTACAAGTGACAGCTCGATGGGGTATTTAACTTTACACTTTATCATCTTCAATTAGACGCCGTCCTGTCAGACGCATGCATGGCCAATCACGTTAAAGCGTGCCATGTTCTACATCCAAATCCTCCCTGTCAAGCTGCCGACACACACACATGTCCAGGGGGGTGTGTGTGTGGGGGGTTCGCTTTCTCACAACATAATTACAACACAAACACTCAGATGGATCTTTAGAGAGTCCATTATTTAACACACACACTTAAACACACACACACACACACACACACACACACACACACAGTGTTTGTTCATAAGGACATAAATAAATATAGAAGTGTGTGTATCTGCAGTGTAAAGGGATTTAAATGTTTACTAATCAGCCAATAATGCTGAAGGTAATCATTAGAAAATGCTAAAAAAAAAAGAGCATAAAGAGTGAGTGCACCCGCCTCTGCCCTGCACTCCTGCCCCGACTCTCCTGCCCCATGCTCCTGCTCCCCTTTCCTGTCCCACTTTCTGCTCCATTTCTTGAACCCCTCTTTTTGCCTGGTCTCCTGCACCACTTTCTTGCCCCACAATCCTGCCTCTTGCCCACCCTACTCTTCTACCCTGCTCTCCTGCACCACTTCTCTGCCCTGTTTTCCTGCCCCCTCCTGTCTTGCCCCTCTCTCTGCTTATCCTTACTGATTTGCGCTAAAATTGTCTATCAGTAACCCCCTCAGGATTTGTTGTTCACACTTTCACTCCACCTTTACCCCAGTTGTGTGACTGTGGAGGAAACAATCACATGCTGGCAGAGCATGAAACCTAGTTCATTTTTGTCTGATTACAACTACATTTGAAAAGAATTTTATTTGTAAAAGCTGCCTCAAATTACATCTAAACAAGGAAATAATTGTATTCTGTATAAACACACACACAAACACACACAGAGTGATAATGAACCAGCAGAAGGTCTCTGAATGAAATCAGTAGCTCCTAACATGAGAAGTCACCCTGCCCTTGCCCCTCTCTCCTGCACTCTGCTGCTGCCCCTCTCTCCGTCCCTGCTCTCCTGCACCCTGCCCTTGCCCCTCTCTCCTGCACCCTGCCCCACTCTCCTTCCCTGCTTTCCTGCACCCTGCCTTGCCCCTCTCCTGCACCCTGCTCCTGCCCCTCTCTCCTGCACCCTGCTTCTGCCCCTCTCTCCTTCTCTGCTCTCCTGCACCCTGCTCCTGCCCCTCTCTCCTGCACCCTGCTCCTGCCCCTCTCTCATGCACCCTGCTCCTGCCCCTCTCTCCTGCAACCTGCTTCTGCCCCTCTCTACTGCACCCTGCTCCTGCTCCTCTCCTGCCCCCCCCCGCCCCTGCACCTTTCTCCTGCATCTCTATTCAGACTTTTCACAAAACCAAATGACAATTCACAATGATTTTATTCCCAGTGCCACATTACACACAACCTTCCTTACCCACATGACCAGCTAATGCATGTACCATCACACACACACACACACACACACACACACACACACACACACTCTCTCTCTCTCTCATAGTTAAACAGCTGCTAAGGGTCAGTTTCCATCTGGAGATGAGGAGAAGTTCAGCCCCTACCCCAAGCCCCACCCCATCCCTCCCAGATATTTCCACCTCCCTGCCCCTTGGTCTTCTCACTGAACAGCTTGTTATGCTAATTTCTCCATCATTCACAATGCTGTCAGGCTGACTGCTTTTTTTCCTCCTCCTCCTCCACCTCCTCCACCTCCTCCTTCTCTTCCTTTTCCCACTCCTCCTGTGTGAGACACTCAGACACAGAATAACCACAACATTTAGAGCGCACTAACTGCATCACTGTTCCATTCCTCAAACCTGATGATCCACTGTCGATCATCGCTCTTCAGGATATTTAGCACTTGCAAAAGTGTCAGTATTTTATAGTCCCTTCAAACCTACCACCATTTCATTGATGTATTCAGTTTCATTATATGCGTAGCACAAAAAATGCAGGTGTCGATCCCAGCTGAACAAGTCTGAGGTAAACTCTCTGGGAAGGTAACAGGAGAGTAACCAAACTCAAAAACTTTCTTTTCCAGTCACCTCAAAGTCAAAGACAAGAGTTTCTACATAAATGAGTCTTGTGTTTTAATTAAAAATAACCCAGCCATTAAAGTTACACAAGTCAGGTCACTTTTAGTGCCAGTCCCAAGCCCAAATAAATAGGGAGGGTTGTGTTATGAAGAACATCCAGCATAAAACAAATTAAATATTCAGATCAAGAAAAAGAAATTCATAGCTGATTGGTCGAGGCCCAACGACCATCACAGGTATCGTTAGCCAACATTGTACCGGTGGAAATTGGGCTACTGTAGGCTGAAGGAGGAGAAGGAGAGGAGGAAGACGTCTACAGAGACAGCAGGGAAAGGAGACGTGTAGGAGAGTGGAGGTTGGTAAAGGGAGAGAGATAGCTGATATGATGGAGAGAAGAAAGGTAGATATGCTGTGTGTTTAGGAGACCAAGTGGAAAGGGAGTAAGAGCAGGAACATTGGAGGTGTTTAAACTGTTTTATCATGGTGTGGATGGAAAGAGAAATGGTGTAGGGGTGATTCTGAAGGAAGAGTACAATAAGAGTGTAGTGGAGGTGAAGAGAGTTTCTGATAGGGTGATGATCGTGAAGCTGGAAGTTGAAGGGGTGATAATAAATGTCATCAGTGCTTATGCGGAGGTGATGTTAGGTGTGGCCTTAAGGAGAGGAATGTGGAAGGGCAGATGGTGGTAGATGTTGCTCAAAGGATGGAAATGGCAGTGGTGAACACGTATTTTAAGAAGAAGGAGGATCATAGGGTGACGTATAAGAGTGGAGGAAGGTGCACACAGGTGGACTATGTGCTATGTAGGAGATGCAACCTGAAGGAGATTGGAGACTGTAAGGTGTTGGCAGGGGACAGTGTAGCTAGACAGCATCGGATGGTGGTCTGTAGGATGGTTTTGGAGGTGAAGAAGAAGAAGAGGAAAGTGAGGATTGAAAGAAGAATAAAATGTTGGCAACTGAAGGAGAACTGTAGTGTGAGGTTCAGGGAAGAGGTCAGACAGGAGCTCGGTGGTGGTGAAGAGGTGCTGGATGATTAGGCAACTACTGCAGAAGTGAAAAGGGAGATGGTGGAATGAATTGGGATCGACAGAGTGATAAGAAAAGTAGACAGGAGTACAAGGAGATGCAGCAGCAGGTAAAGAGGGATGTGGCAAAAGCCAAGGAAAAGGCATATGAGGAGCTGTAGGAGAGGTTGGACACTGAGGAAGGAGAAAAGGATTTGTAGCGATTGGCCAGGCAGAGGGACCGAGCTGAGAAGGATGTGCTGCAAGTTAGAGCAATAAAGGATGGAGATGGAAATGTGTTGACTAGTGAGGAGAATGTGTTAAGGAGATGGAGGGAGCAGCTGATGAATGATGAAAATGAGAGAGAGAGAGAAGGTTAGATGGTGTGGAGATGATGAAGCAGGAAGTGGATATGATTATTAAGGATGAAGAGTGGAAAGTCGATTGGACCAGATGACATACTGGTAAAAGCGTGGAGATGTTTAGGAGAGATGGCAGTGACGTTTTTAACCATGTTGTTCAACAAGATTCTGGAAGATGAAAGGATGCCTGAGGAATGAAGAAGGAGTTTGCTGGTACCGAGCTTTAAGAATAAGGGAGATGTGCAGACCTGCAGTAACTACAGGGGAATTAAGTTGATCAGTCACACCATGAAGTTATGGGAAACAGTAGTAGAAGCCAGGCTGAGAGAAGAGGTGACCATCTGTGAGCAACAGTATGGTTTCATGCCGAGGAAGAGCACTACGGACGCAATATTTGGTTTGAGAATTTTGATGGAGAAGTATAGAGAAGGTCAGAAGGAGTTGCTTTGTGTGTTGGTGGATTTAGAGAAAGCGTATGACAGGGTGGAGAGAGGAGTTGTGGTATTGTATGAAGAAGTCAGGTGTGTCAGAGAAGTATGTGAGGGTGGTGCAGGACATGTATGAGGACAGTAAATGTGTGTGAATAAGAGGGAGGCAGTGGAGTGGTGTGGTTGCAGGGAGAAGAGGTGGAGAAGGTGAAGGAGTTCAGGTACCTGGGGTCAACAATGCAAAGTAATGGAGAGTGTGTTAGAGAAGTGAAGAAAAGAGTGCAGGCAGGGTGGAGTGGGTGGAGAAGAGTGATAGCAGGAGTGATTTGTGATAGAAGAGTATCTGTGAGAGTGAAATGGAAAGTTTATAGGACTGTGGTGAGAGCTGAGATGTTGTATGGTTTAGAGACAGTGGCATTGAGTAAAAGACAGGAGGTGGAGCTGGAGGTAGCAGAGCTGAAGATGCTGAGATTTTCATTGGGAGTAACGACGATGGACAGAATTATAAATTAGTTTATTAGAGGGTCAGTGCATGTAGGTCGCTTTGAAGACAAGGTGAGGGAGGGTTTGATTAAGATGGTTTGGACATGTGCAGAGGAGGGACATGGGGTATATCAGTAGGAGAATGCTGAGGATGGAGCCACCAGGAAGGAGGAAAAGAGGAAGACCATGGAGGAGGTTTATGGATGTGGTGAGGGAAGACATGCAGGTAGTTGGGTTGAAAGAGGAAGATTTAGAGGACAAAGTAGTTTGGAGACAGATGATCCGCTGTGGCGACCCCTAATGGGAGAAGCCGAAAGAAGAAGAAGAAGAAGAAGAAGAAGAAAGCCTGTTGGGTTTGTTCACCTAACAAAGACAGAGAAATCTCCAATTCAGAACACAGGACAGTTTCCACAGATCTAATGTACATGTTTCTTGACCCAATCAAGTCTCTTCTGCTTAATGCTTTTCTGAAGTAATGGTTTCTTTTGAAGGTCTGACTCACACAGTCTCATCTGAACAGTCAATCCTAAAATATGTCAGATTAGTGATTCCTGAGGCTGGTCATTTTAATAAATGTATTCTCTGCAGCAGAGGTAGCTCTTGGTCTTCCTTTCCTGGGATGGTCCTCGGTAGAGCCTGTTTCATCAGAGCGTTGGATGGTTTTGCAGACTGCACCTTTAAAGTTCTTGAGATGTTTCAGATTGCTTTAAATTCCTAAAGTAATGATGGATCTTTTCTTATTCCGTCAGTGTTTCTTGCCATAATATGGATTTGTACAGTAGTTGTAGTAGCACTAACAGGGACTAACAGGGACTGCTATGGACTGTCTGCACAAGACAACTGATGTTCTAAAGCACATTAGGATGGAAAGAACTGTCTTCTAGATAAGACACACCTGTGACCTAAAACCCATTCCAGGTGACGACCTCGTGAATCGAGTTTGTGAAGCTTCATGAAGGAGAACGTTCACCTGTTTAGATCATCCATAGTTTTCAGAAACTCTCTAATCCACTTACACACTGGACCCGGAGATACACCAAAGGCTTGAAATTTCCCATCAGTGTGTGTGAGTGTGTGTGTGACAGTGTGTGTGTGAGAGTGTGTGTGTGTGAGAGTATGTGTGAGAAAGAAAACAGTTTGGCTACAAAAAAACGAGTTTAAAAAGGGAATGTGTGTAATTATCATTAACTAGCTGTAGTTTCTCGACGTGGTGATGGCCACATAAGCCCATGTCTCGCACTGAGTGTGTGTGTGTGAGTGTGTGTGACGTCAGTAGAGTTTGTTGTGGGTCCAAATCAGCGACAGAAGACGGCGAGGGTTGTGTGTGAGGGTTTTATTACGACTCTGGGCTGCAAAGAGTGACAGCAGGGAGAGCGAGTGTGGAGCTGTGTTTACGAGGCGAGTGTTAGAGCTGCACTCAGGGCCGTGCCAAACCTTACTGACGCACACCGAGAACACACCAGGACATAAAACCATCAAAGACCACTCGGGTCGAAAAGAGAATACACACACACACACACACACACACACACACACACACGTGGTCAGCTCCTTATGTCAGACACAGGTCATGAAATAACACTCAATGCAGCCGAATATCTATTTATATACATATATACAATGCGTGGCCCAAAAGTATTCGAACACCCGACCGTCCCACCCACATGTTCTTCTTCCACGCGTTCTTCTTCCACGCATTGTCCCACACACTTGTATAGGACGTCTTTAGCATGAAATCCTATCGTTCACATGAACTAGGAGACTTAAACCTGTTCCAGCATGACACAAAGTGCACAAAGCCAGCTCAATGAAGTTCTGTTTTCTATTGGGTTGAAAGATGTGGAAGATCTTCTGCTATAGAGATCCAACACTACTGAACATCTGGAATGAGAATGCTGACTGCACCTTCACATCAGTACCTGACTTTACTAACATCCTTGTAGCTGAATGAGTCCACAAACATCTAGTGAAACATATTCCCAGAAGTGTGTGTGTGTGTGTGTGTGTGTGTGTGTGTGTGTGTGTGTGTGTGTGTGTGTGTGGGTGGATTAGGGTGGATCAGGGTGGATGGACTGCCACCTTCTGGACAGCTCTTGTGCTCTTGTGTCAGGCTGCTGGATGATTTGTCCATACAGCAATGATGGAATAGTGAAGGTGTGTAGTGATTGTGTGTGTAATGATTATATGTGTGTATGTGTGTGTGTGTGTGTGTGTGTGTGTGTGTGTGTGTGTGTGTGTGTGTGTGTTTGTTTGTGTTTGTACACCATGCTTACATGTTGTTGTGTTAGTAACTAAGATGATGTGAGAAGTTGTGACATGGTGTAAGATGATATGAGATGATGTGAGATGGTGTATGGTGGTATGAAATGACGCGAGATGTTGTGAGATGAATGAGATGATGTGAGATGTTCTGAAATGAAAAGACATGATATGAGATATGAGACTGTGTATTATAATCTAAAATGATGAGAAATTAGATGTTCTGAGATGATATGAAATGATGTAAGGTGTAAGATTATATGAAATGATTAGAATATGTGAGATGTTGTGAGATGGTATGAGATAATGTGAGATAATATAGGATGATGTGAGATAATATGAGATGATGTGAGATAATATATGATGTGAGATAATATAAAATTATGTAAGATAATATGAGATGATATGAGACTATGTGAGATGGTGTGAGATGTTGTGAGATGATATGAGACTATGTGAGATGGTGTATGATGATATGAAAAATGGGTTTTGTTAAGCTTTAAATAACACAGTCCACTTTGTGGACACCTGACTATGAGATAATTCCACATTTATTCCCCAATTGCTGTTATAAGAAGCTCCACTCTTTTTTGCAGTCATGATGTTCTCCAGGTTCCTGTGGTTTCCAGGTGGAATCTGAGTGACACCAAATCATGTCTTTATTAATAATAAACATTTCCAGGGGCTCCCTGATGCTGGTGTCATGATTATGTTCTGTGAGGAGCAACGTCCTGCAGGAGAAGACCACTGGCTAAAGCTTGGCTTTTCTCCAAAGCCCTGAGATTGGACTTCTCTGGGTGTTTCAGGATGGGAGCTGTAATAAATGCTTCTTTAAGCTGCTAGAAAACTTGCTCAATGATCTCCTAAGGGGGCCACGATGGACCATCAACTCCAAATAAACCTCCTGTAGAGGTATGAGGATGTCATCTATGTAAGCAATGGTTAATCTAACAAGCATATCACCAGGCACTGGAACACCACAGGAGGAGAAGTAAACATGGAGTGTACCACAATGTACTCAATGTGCCCTGAGGTGGTCCTGAAGCTGGTCCTGTTTTCACTCATCAACTCTTGGATGGAGATGCATGTGCTGCATGGCTTCAGCTTTGTGTAAACGGGGTTTGGAGCAATTTCAGTGGTTTGCTGTTGGACAGGAGAAATACAGGAAGGACAGAAGCTGAGATCTTTTACACTGAGATGCATGAGAGACTGATGTGTGGAGAAACATTGGAGAAGCAGGATGGAGGACAGAGACACGTAAATCATCATAACATGATATTATGATGTTGAATGTTGTGTGTGTTATTGATGATGATGAAGACGTCCTCCAGAAGGTTCCTGGGTTACACTGGTATACAGTGTGTGTGTGTGTATGTGTGTGTGTGCGTGTGAGAGGAGAACACAGCTGGCGCATGCGCACTAGGCACACAGTGTCTCGCTGTAATCCCGAGCCCGCATGCGCCAGCGCGTCGTGACGTCACGGAGAGTCCCGCAGCGCGGTGCTGATGGAGCGGTGAAGCTGTCAAGCTCTTGTCATGTTCACAGGAACCCCGTGAGCTCCTTCAGCCGCCGTCCTGAGAACAACATGAAGAACATGAAGCAGAGGTAACCGAGACGCGCGTGCTGCTGCTTTGCAACACGCGCTGCGGCTAACGCTAGCTATCTTATTAGCTTCGTCATACGGGGGGAGGATGACACAGCGCACGAGACTTTCACACACACACACACACACACACACACACACACAGACAGACACACACTGCGTTAGTGTACACTGCACGACTGGGTCACGTGCTCACCGTTCATCTGGGTTAGGGTGGTGTCTTCCTCATCTTCTTCAGCAGCTCTGAGGCCTTACTGTCAACATAGATACACTGGAGCTGCACCATTATCTTACATCATCATACATCATTTCACTTCATCATCCATTAACTCACATCATCTCACTTCACCTCATCTTCTCACTTTATCTCACATTGTCTCACATCATCATACATCATCTCACTCCATCATACAACAACTCACATCATCTCTTCATCTTGCATCATTTCGCATCTTCTCACTTCATCTCACATTATCATACATTATCTCCTTCTGTCATACATCAACTCACGTCATCATACATCATTTCACTCCATCATACAACAACTCACATCATCTCACTTCATCTCGCATCTTTTCACTTCATCTCGAATTATCTCACTTCATCATCAATCAACTCACTTCACCTCATCTTCTCACTTCATCTCACATTGTCTCGCATTATCATACATCATCTCACTCCATCATACAACTTACATCATCTCACTTCATCTCGCATCATCTCCCATCTTCTCACTTCATCTCACATTGTCTCACATCATCATACATCAACTCACACCATCTCACTTCATCATACATCAACTCACTGTATCATACATCATCTCACTTTATCATACATCATCTCACATTATTTCACACCATCTTACATCATCTCACATTATCTCACGCCACCATACAACAACTCACATCATCTCACATCATCTCGCATCTTCTTACTTGATTTCACTTCATCTTAGATTATCTCATTTCATCATACATCATCTTACATTATCTCACACCATTTTACTTCATCTCACATTATCCCACACCATCTCACTCCATCATACAACAACTCACATCAACTTACTTCATCATACATCATCTCCTATTATCTCACATCACCTCACATCATGTATTATCTCACATTGTCTCATATTATCGAATTTCACAGCATCTCACAACTTTTTGCATTGTCTCACATCATCTCACATTATATAATTTCTTTTCACATCATCATCTCATCATCCTACATCTCACACAATCCCACACCATCTCAGAGGCAGTTCCTCTGCCCAGTTTCCTCTCCTTCTGATGTTTGGGGTTCGATGACTATACTATGTTCCTACATGTTCCTGATAAACTGGTGGTGGAGATACATCAGATGTTCCTCATCAGCAGTATTCATGAGCAGAATCACTGTAACTATCTGATGTGATTAAAAGTTTGTGCATCCTAACCATCACACTTGTATGTCTTTGTGAACATCTTGTCCAGATGTATTCTCCTCCCCTATGTGTACTGTTGTAATGAGCTCCACTCCTCTCTTATTAGTGAGATCAGATACTGAGGTGGAGGAGCCGAGGAGTTTCCAGTTTCAGTTCTTCTTAAAGGTGTTTCAAGGGGTTGAGGAGATCAGGGCTCTGTGTAAGAAACTCGAGTTCTTCCACTCCAACCTTCACATGTCACATGGTCATGCTGAAGCATGGTTTGGTATCTGATAGAAGTTCTAACATTACAGTGATCAGAGATGTTCTGTGTGTTCTCCTGAATCTGTTGGAACCATTTGAAGAAGAAACACTTGCGGGTGCACATACTTTTGGTCAGGTTTGATATGTGTAGGACACATCCCAAGTGTCTGGTGTGATCATGTTTTGTTTTATCTGTAGGTAGACCCTGAGGTGTGGAAGTCGATGATGTCATCAGGCAGTGACACAGCAGTATCTTCAGGTGAAGAAGGAACTTCAGTCATGGAGACGTCCAACTTCGCTCATGTGATCTTCCAGAATGTGGGGAAGAGCTTCCTGCCTCAGGCTGCGCTGGAGTGTCACTACACACTCACACCCTTCATCACTCCTCACCCCAAAGACTGGGTGGGAATCTTTAAGGTAAACATGTGCACTCACACACACATTTACTCACATTTACTCACACACACACACACACACACACACACACACACACACACACACACTCACTCTCCTCACATTTACTCACACACACACACACACACACACACACACACACACACTCACTCTCCTCACATTTACTCACACACACACACACACACACACACACACACACACTCCTCACATTTACTCACATTTACTCACACACACACACACACACACACACACACACACACACTCTCTCCTCACATTTACTCACACACACACACACACACACACACACACACACACACACACACTCACTCTCCTCATTTACTCACACACACACACACACACACACACACTCTCTCCTCATTTACTCACACACACACACACACACACACACACACACACACACACACTCCTCACATTTACTCACACACACACACACACACACACACTCTCTCACATTTACTCACACACACACACACACACACACACACACACACACACACTCTCCTCATTTACTCACACACACACACACACACACACACACACACACACACACTCTCCTCACATTTACTCACACACACACACACACACACACACACACACTCTCTCCTCACATTTACTCACACACACACACACACACACACACACACACACTCTCTCCTCACATTTACTCACACACACACACACACACACACACTCTCCTCACATTTACTCACACACACACACACACACACACACACACACACACACACACACACACTCTCCTCATTTACTCACACACACACACACACACACACACACTCTCCTCACATTTACTCACACACACACACACACACACACTCTCCTCACATTTACTCACACACACACACACACACACACACACACACACACACACACACACACACTCTCCTCACATTTACTCACACACACACACACACACACACACACACACACACACTCCTCACATTTACTCACACACACACACACACACACACACACACACACACACACACACACTCCTCACATTTACTCACACACACACACACACACACACCATCACATTTACACACACACACTCTCCTCATTTACTCACACACACATTTACTCACACACACACACACACACACACACACACTCACTCTCTCACATTTACTCACACACACACACACACACACACACACACACACACACACACACCACACACACACACACACACACACGCACTCTCATATTTACTCACACACACACACACACTCACTCACATTAACTCTCTCACACACACACAGTCACTACACTCACTCTTACATTTACTCTCTACTCTCTACACACACACACACACACACTCACTCACATTTACTTACACACACCACACACACACACACACACACACACACACACATATTTACTTACACACACACTTACTCTCACACACACAGTCACTCACACTCACTCTTACATTTACTTTCTACCTCACACACACACACACACACACACACACACACACTCACTCTCACATTTACACACACATTTCACACACATAAAACACACACACACACACACTCACTCACATTTACACACACATTTCACACACATAAAACACACACACTTTCTTTCTCACACACACACACACACACACACACACACAACACACACATATTCACACACTTTCACACTTACTCACTTACACACACACACACACACTCTCACACTTGCTCTCAATTACACACACATATGTACACACAAACTCACACTCAGACTCACACTCACACTCACACACACACGCACACACACACTCACACTTACACACACCAGTCACTCTCACACACAGTCACATTCACTCTCATTTACACACATTTTACTCTCTTACTCACACACACACACACACACACACACTCTCACTCACATACATGTTTACTCAAACACACACACTCACACTTACACACATGCACATACACACTCACACTTACACACACACTTACACACACACACACACACACACACACACACACACACACACTTACACACTCACACTTACACACACATGCACAGACACACATGCACACACTTTCACTCACTCACACATATGCACACTTACACTTACTCACACACACACACACACACACACACACTTACACTTAGACGCACATGCACACTCACACTCACACTTACATACGTGCGCATACACACACACACACACACACACACACACACACACACACACAGAGTATTGCTCAGCAGTTCACTGTCTCCCCCATGTGGTAGTGATCAATCCATACTCAGTCTACACACCCTTTTGAAATAAGAACAACAGAAATATCAGACTTTTTCCTTTCTTAATTTGATGTTTTAACAAACTAAAATTCAGAGAAACACATCATTTAAATTGGGAATATTTGGAATAAAATACACTCCCTGAGACCCTGAGTGTCAAAGTCTGTTCACTCTTTCAATATGTGGCTTTTATCTGTCTTCAGAATAACAGTTACCTTCAGAGGTAAAAACACACACCGGCCATCAAGTTCACTGATTGTGATTAAACCTGATCACAGTCAGCTGTTGCTGTCGGATTCACCTGGATGTTTAGGGTCGTGTTCTTCTAAGAGCCACGAAGAGTCACCAAAGAAACTGGAGACTACATTGTTGAAAGGAACCAATCAGAAGAGGGATATTAAAGAATATGTAAAACACGTGTAAAAC
>NC_060905.1:19758547-19791047 GCF_014805685.1 Silurus meridionalis | reverse complement strand
GTGGAGGGGTATATACAGTAGTGGGGTATATACAGTATAGGGGTATATATGTTAGAGTGGTATAGTATATGGTGGAGGCTATATACAGTAGTGGGGTATATACAGTATGGTGGAGGGGTATCTATGTTAGAGGGGTATAGTATATGGTGGAGTGGTATATATGATAGAGGGGTATATACAGTATGGTGGAGGGGTATATATGTTAGAGTGGTATAGTATATGGTGGAGGGGTATATACAGTATTGGGGTATATATGTTAGAGTGGTATAGTATATGGTGGAGGGGTATATACAGTAGTGGGGTATATACAGTATAGGGGTATATATGTTAGAGTGGTATAGTATATGGTGGAGGGCTATATACAGTAGTGGGGTATATACAGTATGGTGGAGGGGTATCTATGTTAGAGGTATAGTATATGGTGGAGTGGTATATGATAGAGGGTATATACAGTATGGTGGAGGGGTATATATGTTAGAGTGGTATAGTATATGGTGGAGGGGTATATACAGTATTGGGGTATATATGTTAGAGTGGTATAGTATATGGTGGAGGGGTATATACAGTATAGGGGTATATATGTTAGAGTAGTATAGTATATGGTGGAGGAGTATATACAGTATAGGGGTATATATGTTAGAGTGGTATAGTATATAGTGGAGGGGTATATACAGTAGTGGGGTATATATGTTAGAGTGGTATAGTATATGGTGGAGGGGTATATACAGTAGTGGGGTATATACAGTATAGGGGTATATATGTTCGAGTAGTATAGTATATGGTGGAGGGGTATATACAGTATAGGTATATATGTTAGAGTGGTATAGTATATGGTGGAGGGGTATATACAGTATAGGGGTATATATATTAGAGTGGTATAGTATATGGTGGAGGGGTATATACAGTATAGGGGTATATATGTTAGAGTGGTATAGTATATGGTGGAGGGGTATATACAGTATAGGGGTATATATGTTAGAGTGGTATAGTATATGGTGGAGGGGTATATACAGTAGTGGGGTATATACAGTATAGGGGTATATGTTAGAGTGGTATAGTATATGGTGGAGTGGTATATACAGTATAGGGGTATATGTTAGAGTGGTAAAGTATATGGTGGAGGTATATACAGTATAGGGGCATATATGTTAGAGTGGTATAGTATATGGTGGAGGGGTATATACAGTATAGGGGTATATATTAGAGTGGTATAGTATATGGTGGAGGGGTATATACAGTATAGGGGTATATATTTTAGAGTGGTATAGTATATGGTGGAGGGGTATATACAGTATAGGGGTATATATGTTAGAGTGGTATAGTATATGGTGGAGGGGTATATACAGTATAGGGGTATATATGTTAGAGTGGTATAGTATATATGTTAGAGTGGTATAGTATATATGTTAGAGTGGTATATATGATAGAGGGTATATACAGTATAGTATATATGGTGGAGGGGTATATACAGTATAGGGGTATATATGTTAGAGTGGTATAGTATATGGTGGAGGGGTATATACAGTAGTGGGGTATATACAGTATAGGGGCATATATGTTAGAGTGGTATAGTATATGGTGGAGGGGTATATACAGTATAGGGGTATATATATGTTAGAGTGGTATAGTATATGGTGGAGGGGTATATACAGTAGTGGGGCATATACAGTATAGTATATATGTTAGAGTGGTATAGTATATGGTGGAGGGCTATATACAGTAGTGGGGTATATACAGTATGGTGGAGGGGTATCTATGTTAGAGGTATAGTATATGGTGGAGTGGTATATGATAGAGGGTATATACAGTATGGTGGAGGGGTATATATGTTAAGTGGTATAGTATATGGTGGAGGGGTATATACAGTATTGGGGTATATATGTTAGAGTGGTATAGTATATGGTGGAGGGGTATATACAGTAGTGGGGTATATACAGTATAGTATATATGTTAGAGTGGTATAGTATATGGTGGAGGGCTATATACAGTAGTGGGGTATATACAGTATGGTGGAGGGGTATATACAGTGGAGTGGTATATATGATAGAGGGTATATACAGTATAGTATATATGGTGGAGGGGTATATACAGTAGTATATACAGTATGGTGGAGGGGTATATACAGTATAGTATATATGGTGGAGTATATACAGTATAGGGGCATATATGTTAGAGTAGTATAGTATATGGTGGAGGAGTATATACAGTATAGGGGTATATATGTTAGAGTGGTATAGTATATAGTGGAGGGGTATATACAGTAGTGGGGTATATATGTTAGAGTGGTATAGTATATGGTGGAGGGGTATATACAGTAGTGGGGTATACAGTATAGGGGCATATATGTTAGAGTAGTATAGTATATGGTGGAGGGGCATATACAGTATAGGGGCATATATGTTAGAGTGGTATAGTATATGGTGGAGGAGTATATACAGTATAGGGGCATATATGTTAGAGTAGTATAGTATATGGTGGAGGGGTATATACAGTATAGGGGTATATATGTTAGAGTGGTATAGTATATGGTGGAGGGGTATATACAGTATAGGGGTATATATGTTAGAGTGGTATAGTATATGGTGGAGGGGTATATACAGTAGTGGGGTATATACAGTATAGGGGTATATATGTTAGAGTGGTATAGTATATGGTGGAGTGGTATATACAGTATAGGGGTATATATGTTAGAGTGGTAAAGTATATGGTGGAGTATATACAGTATAGGGGTATATATGTTAGAGTGGTATAGTATATGGTGGAGGGGTATATACAGTATAGGGGTATATATGTTAGAGTGGTATAGTATATGGTGGAGGGGTATATACAGTAGTCAAGTCAAGTCAAGTTTATTTGTATAGCGCTTTTCACAACAGACATTGTCTCAAAGCAGCTTTACACAAATCAACAGTGATGGTGAATGGTGTGCATTTGTCCCTGATGAGCAAGCCGTGGCGACTGTGGCAAGGAAAAACTCCCTTAGATGTTATGAGGAAGAAACCTTGAGAGGAACCAGACTCAAAAGGGGAACCCATCCTCATCTGGGTGACATCAAGAGTTTGATCATAAATCTTTCAACAATACAGAACACTGGAGAGTGAGAAATAACATGATTACTGGAGTATAAGATTATAAGTAATGTTCTTTCTGCAGTCTTAAACAGTCTATATGGTTAGTAGCTCCGAGTTTTATAAGCTCAGCATTTGTGATCACCACAGATCCAGCATCAGCTTCTCCATGCCAGAGCCTTTAAACACTCCAGGAGGTCCAATGTCAAAACTCCACACATGTAGCGGGATCCAAATGGCACTGGTACGTCTCTAGATGGTTCAGGATGTTTGTGAGTTCGGCATCTACTTCTTTAAAGGTCCGTAATCATCACGAGGTGGGAGGTGACTGGAGCTGGAGCAACCTCAGGATGCCTCGGGATGGGGAGAGAAAGAGAAGCAGTGGAGAGGAATTAGCGTAGCTGCTGTTCATGATATTAACAGCACAAGTTGATAATGTGCATGTGATCAGATGTTCTGGAGCACAAGGTTATGATGTGATGTGTGTTATGTGTAGGCTTTGCTAAAAAGATACGTTTTTAATCTACACTTAAATTGGGTGAGTGTGTCTGAGCCCCGAACACTGTCAGGAAGACTATTCCAGAGTTTAGGAGCTAAATGTGAAAATGCTCTACCACCTTTAGTGGACTTTGCTATTCTAGGAACTACTAGAAGCCCAGAGTTTTGAGATCTCAGGGAGCGTGGCGGATTGTAGCGTGTTAAAAGACTGGATAGATACACGGGAGCCAAACCATTTAGTGCTTTATAAGTGAGAAGTAATAGTTTGTAGTCTATTCGAAACTTAACAGGAAGCCAATGTAGGGACGATAAGATCGGGGTTATGTGATCATATTTTTTTGACCTTGTAAGAACTCTGGCTGCTGCATTCTGGACTAACTGAAGCTTGTTTATTAATGAAGCAGGACATCCACCTAGTAACGCATTACAGTAGTCTATTCTGGAGGTCATAAACGCATGGACGAGCTTCTCTGCATCGGATATAGACAACATATTTCTTAGCTTAGAAATATTTCTAAGGTGAAAGAAGGCTGTTTTGTAACCTGATTGATGTGATTTTTGAAAGACAAGTCGCTGTCTAAAATAACACCCAGGTCTTTTACCGTTGAACTAGTGGTTACAGAACATCCGTCTAAATGCAGGTTGAGATGCTGGAGCGTCTGTATACCAGTTTTTGGGCCGATGAGCAAAATCTCAGTCTTATCAGAATTTAAAAGTAGAAAGTTATGGGTCATCCAATCTCTTAGTTCCTTAACACACTCAGTCATCCGGGTTAATTGAGCTGTATCGCCTGGTTTAGATGAAATATATAGCTGAGTATCATCAGCATAACAATGGAAGCTAATTCCATGCCTTCTAATAATATTTCCTAACGGAAGCATGTATATTGTGAAGAGCAGGGGTCCTAGAACTGAACCTTGCGGCACGCCATAATTTACTTGCATTAGCCTGGATAGCTCTCCATTCAAATCTACGAAATGGTAACGATCGGACAGGTAGGATTTAAACCAGCTTAATGCCTGTCCCTGAATGCCGATGTAATTTTGTAAGCGATCTAGGAGGAGATCATGGTCTATAGTGTCGAATGCAGCACTAAGATCTAGTAAAACCAACAGCGAGATGAAGCCTTGGTCTGAAGCTAAAAACAGGTCATTAGTTATTTTAACTAGAGCAGTTTCTGTGCTATGATGGGGCCTAAAACCTGACTGAAATTCTTCAAAGATATTGTTCTCTTGCAGGTAGGAACATAACTGTGCAGCGACAATCTTTTCTAAAATCTTAGACATAAATGGGAGATTTGAAATTGGTCTGTAATTTGATAACGTGTTTGGATCCAGATTAGGTTTTTAATGAGGGGCTTAATAACTGCTAACTTGAGGGATTTAGGACGTGACCTAAAGATAGTGAGGAGTTAATAATATTTAGAAGAGGCTCACCAGTTGTATATAACACTTCCTTCAGTAATTTAGTAGGAATTGGATCTAACTGACATGTTGTCGATTTAGCTTTGGCAATAACATTATACAGCTCTTCCTGTCCTATACATGTAAAACAGTGGAGTTGTGGAGTTGAAGGTAACACTGTCTCAGGAGATGCTGTAAGAGGTTGAACTGCCACAATTGTTTTTCTAATGTTATCTATTTTTTCAGTGAAGAAAATCATAAAGTCCTCACTACTAAACTGTGATGGAACACAATTTTCAGAGCCCTGATTTGTAGTTAGTTTAGCTACTGTACTGAAAAGGAACCTGGGATTGTTTTGTTGTTTTCTATAAGTTTGCTCAGGTGTTCAGCTCTAGCAGCTTTTAGCGCCGTCTGTAGCTGAGCATACTGTCTTTATCTGTGATTCTAAATACCTCCAATTTAGTTTTCCTCCATTTTCTCTCCAGATTACGTGCTGTTCTCTTGAGGGCATGTGTATGACTATTATACCAAGATGCAGGTGCTTGGTCTCTAACCTTTTTTAACCGGATAGGGGCAACGGTGTCTAATGTGCTAGTGAGGATAAGGTCTATGTTCTTAGTTATCTCATCAAGATTAATAGTAGTTATGGGTTTAGTGAGAAATTGAGATAAATCAGGCAGGTTATTTATGAATCTGTCCTTAGTGGTTGGAACAATAGTCCTACCAGGTCGATAACGTGGTGCAACACGGCTAATCTGCTCTACCGGTAGTGTGTACAGTATGAGGTAATGGTCTGTGATGTCATCACTCTGAGGTAAAATATCTATATCAGTGACGTCTGCTCCGTGGGATATTATTAAGTCTAGTGTGTGGTTAAAGCGATGAGTTGGTCTGGTGACGTTTTGTTTAACCCCAAAAGAGTTTAATAAGTCAACAAATGATAATCCTAGAGCATCGTTTACATCATCTACATGAATATTAAAATCTCCTACAAGCAGCACTTTATCAAAATTGATCAAGAGATCTGATAGAAAACAAGCAAACTCTTGAAGAAAATCAGCGTAGGGTCCTGGGGGTCTGTACACGGTGACCAGAGCGAGTTTACTATGTATGTCCGAAAGTACAACTTTAAGAACGAGCACTTCAAATGATTTAAAGCTGAATCCTAACATCTGACTAACATTAAGAGAAGCAGTATAAATGGTTCCTACACCCCCACGACCAGTCTGACGGGCTCATGCTTATAAACATATCCTGACGGTGTCGACTCGTTTAGACCCATATAATCACCTGGTTTAATCCAGGTCTCAGTGAGACAGAGTGCATCGAGATTATTCTCTGTGATCATCTCATTTATAATCAGTGCTTTGGGTGCAAGTGATCTAATGTTTAAAAGACCAAACTTTAAAACTTTTTGGTGTTTGTTTATCTGGCATTTTCAGTTTTAACTTCAATGAGATTGTTTCTGGATCTTGTGTATTTACTTCTTGGTTTTGCTACGAGGATAGATACGGTTTCTATAAACTGGGCTGTGTGTGAACTTGTAACTATTTGGTCTGTTGTATGCGTGTTCTCATTGTCGAAGATTTCCTGATGTCTTACCAGTCAGATGGTGTGAAGTATCCTAGAGATGTTATCTGATAGCACTGCTGCTCCAACTCTGCTGGGGTGCAGGCCATCAGGGCGGAAGAACCTAGGACGCTCCCAGAAACAGTTCCAGTTATTAACAAAGAGAAGTTTATGTTCTCGACACCATGACTGTAACCATTCATTTAGAGCTAAAAGTCTACTAAACTTCTCAGCCCCTCGCTGGTAAGTGGGAAGAGGTATATACAGTAGTGGGGTATATACAGTATAGGGGTATATATGTTAGAGTGGTATAGTATATGGTGGAGTGGTATATACAGTATAGGGGTATATATGTTAGAGTGGTATAGTATATGGTTGAGTGGTATATACAGTATAGGGGTATATATGTTAGAGTGGTATAGTATATGGTGGAGGGGTATATACAGTAGTGGGGTATATACAGTATAGGGGTATATATGTTAGAGTGGTATAGTATATGGTGGAGGGCTATATACAGTAGTGGGGTATATACAGTATGGTGGAGGGGTATCTATGTTAGAGGGGTATAGTATATGGTGGAGTGGTATATATGATAGAGGGGTATATACAGTATGGTGGAGGGGTATATATGTTAGAGTGGTATAGTATATGGTGGAGGGGTATATACAGTATAGGGGTATATATGTTAGAGTAGTATAGTATATGGTGGAGGGTATATACAGTATAGGGGTATATATGTTAGAGTGGTATAGTATATAGTGGAGGGGTATATACAGTAGTGGGGTATATATGTTAGAGTGGTATAGTATATGGTGGAGGGGTATATACAGTAGTGGGGTATATACAGTATAGGGGTATATATGTTCGAGTAGTATAGTATATGGTGGAGGGTATATACAGTATAGGGGTATATATGTTAGAGTGGTATAGTATATATGGTGGAGGGTATATACAGTATAGTATATATGGTGGAGGTATATATGTTAGAGTGGTATAGTATATGGTGGAGGTATATACAGTATAGGTATATATGTTAGAGTGGTATAGTATATGGTGGAGGGGTATATACAGTAGTGGGGTATATACAGTATAGTATATATGGTGGAGGTATATATGTTAGAGTGGTATAGTATATGGTGGAGTGGTATACAGTAGAGGGTATATACAGTATGGTGGAGGGGCATATATGTTAGAGTGGTATAGTACATGGTGGAGGGTGTATACAGTAGAGGGTATATACAGTATGGTGAAGGGGTATATGCAGTAGAGGTATATACAGTATGGTAGAGGGTATATATGTTAGAGTGGTATAGTATATGGTGGAGGGTATATAGAGTAGAGGGTATATACAGTATGGTGAAGGGGTATATGCAGTAGAGGGTATATACAGTATGGTGGAGGGGTATATATGTTAGAGTGGTATAGTATATGGTGGAGGGTATATACAGTAGAGGGTATATACAGTATGGTAGAGGGTATATATGTTAGAGGGGTATAGTATATGGTGGAGGGGTATACAGTAGAGGGTATATACAGTATGGTGGAGGGGTATATATGTTAGAGTGGTATAGTATATGGTGGAGGGGTATATAGAGTAGAGGGGTATATACAGTATGGTGAAGGGGTATATGCAGTAGAGGGGTATATACAGTATGGTGGAGGGGTATATATGTTAGAGTGGTATAGTATATGGTGGAGGGGTATACAGTAGAGGGGTATATACAGTATGGTGGAGGGGTATATATGTTAGAGTGGTATAGTATATGGTGGAGGGGTATATACAGTAGAGGGGTATATACAGTATGGTGGAGGGGTATATATGTTAGAGTGGTATAGTATATGGTGGAGGGGCATATACAGTAGAGGGGTATACAGTATGGTGAAGGGGTATATGCAGAGGGGTATATACAGTATGGTGGAGGGGCATATATGTTAGAGTGGTATAGTATATGGTGGAGGGGTATATACAGTAGAGGGGTATATACAGTATGGTGGAGGGGTATATATGTTAGAGTGGTATAGTATATGGTGGAGGGGTATATACAGTAGGGGTATATACAGTATGGTGGAGGGGTATATATGTTAGAGTGGTATAGTATATGGTGGAGGGGTATATACAGTAGAGGGGTATATACAGTATGGTGAAGGGGTATATGCAGTAGAGGGGTATATACAGTATGGTAGAGGGGTATATACAGTACAGTGGGACGGTGTGGGAGAACTTGGGCAGGTTGAACACAAGTCGTGCAGCTGCGTTTTGGATCATTTGCAGTGGATGAATAGCGTTGAGAGAAACCCAGCCATTAGGGGGGCACAAGCCAGTGCACTCTTAGTGCCGGTCCCAAGCCTGGGTAAATGGGGAGGGTTTCGTTAGGAAGGGCATCCAGCGTAAAACATGTGCCAAATCAAATATGCGGATCACAAAGGAGAATTTCATACCGGATCGGTCGAGGCCCGGGTTACCAACGACCGCCACAGGTATCGTTAGCCGACAGGGTACCGGTGGAAATTGGGCTACTGTTGGCCGAAGGAGGAGAAGGAGAGGAGGAAGACGTCTACAGAGACGGCAGGAAAAGGAGCAGTGCAGGAGAGTGGAGGTTCGGGTTGGTACTTTAAATGTTGGTACTATGACGGGTAAAGGGAGAGAGATAGCTGATATGATGGAGAGGAGAAAGGTAGATATGCTGTGTGTTCAGGAGACCAAGTGGAAAGGGAGTAAGGCCAGGAACATTGGAGGTGGATTTAAACTGTTTTATCATGGTGTGGATGGGAAGAGAAATGGTGTAGGGGTGATTCTGAAGGAAGAGTACAGTAAGAGTGTAGTGGAGGTGAAGAGAGTTTCTGATAGGGTGATGATCGTGAAGGTGGAAGTTGAAGGGATGATGATAAATGTCATCAGTGCCTATGCTCCACAAGTTGGCTGTGAGATGGAGGAAAAGGAAAGATTCTGGAGTGAATTAGATGACGTGGTAGATGGTGTACCTAGGAAAGAACGATTGGTGATTGGGGCAGACTTTAATGGGCATGTAGGTGAAGGGAACAGAGGTGATGAGGAGGTGATGGGTAGGTATGGTTTTAAGGAGAGGAATGTGGAAGGGCAGATGGTGGTAGATTTTGCTAAAAGGATGGAAATGGCAGTGGTGAACACGTATTTTAAGAAGAAGGAGGATCATAGGGTGACGATAGAAGTGGAGGAAGGTGCACACAGGTGGACTATGTGCTATGCAGGAGATGCAACCTGAAGGAGATTGGAGACTGTAAGGTGTTGGCGGGGACAGTGTAGCTAGACAGCATCGGATGGTGGTCTGTAGGATGGTTTTGGAGGCGAAGAAGAAGAGGAGGAAAGTAAGGATTGAAAGAAGAAAAAGATGGTGGAAACTGAAGGAGGAAGAGTGTAGTGTGAGGTTCAGGGAAGAGGTCAGACAGAGGCTCGGTGGTGGTGAAGAGGTGCCGGATGATTGGGGAACTACTGCAGGAGTGATGAGGAGGCAGCTAGAAAAGTACTTGGTGTGACATCTGGAAATAGAAAGCAAGACAAGGAGACGTGGTGGTGGAATGAGGAAGTGCAGAAAAGCATTAGGGGAAAGAGGTTGGCAAAACAGAAGTGGGATCGACAGAGTGATGAGAAAAGTAGGCAGGAGTACAAGGAGATGCGGCAGCAGGTAAAAGGGATGTGGCGAAAGCCAAGGAAAAGGCATATGAGGAGCTGTATAAGAGGTTGGACACTAAGGAAGGAGAAAAGGCAGCTGATGAATGAGGAAAATCACAGAGAGAAAAGGTTGGAGGATGTGGAGTTGGTGAAGCAGGATGTAGATAGGATTAGTAAGGAGGAAGTGAGAGCAGCGATTAAGAGGATGAAGAATGGAAAGTCGGTTGGACCAGATGACATACCGTAGAGGCGTGAGATGTTTAGGAGAGATGGCAGTGGGGTTTTAACCAGATTGTTTAACAGGATTCTGGAAGGAGAGGATGCCTGAGGAATGGAGAAGGAGTGTGCTGGTACCGATCTTTAAGCATAAGGAGATGTGCAGACCTGCAGTAACTACAGGGGAATTAAGTTGATCAGTCACACCATGAAGTTATGGGAAAGAGTAATGGAAGCCAGGCTGAGAGAAGAGGTGACCATCTGTGAGCAACAGTATGGTTTCATGCTGAGGAAGAGCACCACAGATGCCTTATTTGCTTTGAGGATGTTGATGGAGAAGTATAGAGAAGGACAGAAGGAATTGCATTGTGTATTTGTGGATTTAGAGAAAGCGTACAACAGAGTGCCAAGAGAGGAGTTGTGGTATTGTATGAGGAAGTCAGGTGTGTCAGAGAAGTATGTAAGGGTGGTGCAGGACATGTATGAGGACAGTGTGACGGCAGTGAAGTGTGCAGTAGGTACGACAGACTGGTTCAGAGTGAAGGTTGGACTGCATCAAGGATCGGCCCTGAGCCCTTTCCTGTTTGCAGTGGTGATGGACAGGTTGACGGACGAGGTCAGACAGGAGTCTCCCTGGACTATGATGTTTGCAGATGATATTGTGATTTGTGGTGAGAGTAGAGAGCAGGTTGAGAAGAGCCTGGAGAGGTGTAGGTATGCGCTGGAGAGAAGGGGAATGAAAGTCAGTAGGAGTAAGACAGAGTACATGTGTGTGAATGAGAGGGAGGGCAGTGGAGGGTGCGGTTGCAGGAGAAGAGGTGGAGAAGGTGGAGGAGTTCAGGTACCTGGGGTCAACAGTGCAAAGTAATGGAGAGTGTGTTAGAGAAGTAAAGAAAAGAGTGCAGGCAGGGTGGAGTGGTGGAGAAGAGTGACAGGAGTGATTTGTGATAGTAGGGTATCTGCAAGAATGAAAGGAAAGTTTATAGGACTGTGGTGAGACCTGCGATGTTGTATGGATTAGAGACAGTGGCATTGAGTAAAAGGCAGGAGGCAGAGCTGGAGGTAGCAGAGCTGAAGATGTTAAGGTTTTCGTTGGGAGTGACGAGGATGGACAAGATTAGAAATGAGTTTATTAGAGGGACAGCATGTAGGATGTTTTGGTGACAAGGTGAGGGAGGCGAGATTGAGATGGTTTGGACATGTGCAGAGGAGGGACATGAATTATATTGGTAAAAGAATGCTGAAGATGGAGCCACCAGGTAGGAGAAAAAGAGGAAGGCCAAGGAGGAGGTTCATGGATGTGGTGAGGGAAGACATGCAGGTAGTTGGTGTGAAAGAGGCAGATGTAGAGGACAGGGTGGTATGGAGACGGATGATCCGCTGTGGCGACCCCTAATGGGAGCAGCCGAAAGAAGAAGAAGAAGAAGAATAGCGTTGAGAGAAAGACCTGCCAGCAGAGAGCTGCACTAGTCCGGTCTTGAAATGACAAGAGACTGAACAAGCACCTGGGTAGCCTGTGTGGACAGAAACGGTCGAATCCTTCTGATGTTGTAGAGAAGAAATCGACAAGAACCAGCCACATTACCAACATGTGAGAAGAAGGACAGTTGATTGTCCATAGTTACCCCAAGGTTATGAGTGTGTGTGTGTGTGTGTGCAGTCTCACGTGCGCAGTGCTGAGCTGGAGAACACTAAGCTGAGTGCAGAGCTGCAGATGTTGAAGGCAGTGGAGCTGAATCGAGAGGTCACCATCTCACAGTACCAAGAGGAGATACACAGACTCCAGGCTGAAAGAACCGCACACGTTGCAGATGCCGTACGACACACACACACACACACACACACACACACACACACACACACACAGTGCATGTTCCCACTGTGTTTATCCTATTGTTCTACATGATGAGTGCTCTCTGTGTGTGTGTGTGTTTGTGTGTTTGTGTGTGTGTGTGTGTGTGTGTGTGTGTGTGTGTGTGTGTAGAACGTAATAGAGCAGTTGCGTCAGGTGAAGGAGCAGCTGGAGGCTACGTACCAGCGAGCAGCCATGTTGGATTCTGAGCTTCGTGATGCAACTAGGGACCACGAACGTACGAAGGTGGAGCTTCTTCGTGTCCGTCAGGAGGTTGAGAACACCAGATCCAGCTTGGCTGACGCCCAGGAGGAGTGCAGAATCACTCAGATCCAGCTGAATGAACTGATGAGCCAAACGTTACGGAAAACGGTAATCAGGCAAATACACATGGATAATCGCAGGACCATCCATACATTACAGATGATCGTATGTCTTCTCAAGAGTTTTCCATTTATCTGTTCATGTGAGAGTATTGTTAGAGTGTACGCGTTTCTAATGTTTATACCTTTATTCCATATATATCTCAATATATATTATTTTTATACATTTTTATACACAATACTCTTTTGTCCGATGTAATGATTACAGATGTGTCTACCGAGTAGATCTTCAGTTCTTCCCTATATTTTATATTTCTTTAATAAATGGTAAAATAAGCAAGTGTTTTATTTCCTCCACTAAATTTTTGGAAACTCACGATACTCTTTGTGACTACCATTGACTCCCTCACACTCCTTGATGCCCCCCACAGACTCCTTGAGACCCCTCCCAAGGATTCCTCTTGACTCTTTTACACTCCCTAAGACTCCCTACAATGCTTTAAGACTCCCTCTGATTCAGTGAGACTCCCTAGAGACTCCCTCTAAATCCCTCAGATGCTTCGAGACTGCCTCCAATTTCTTAAAACTCCCTAAGACTCCTGGAGACTTCCTCTGACACCTTCAGACTTCTTGAGACTCCTTTAGACTCCTCAAGACTCCCTCAGACTCCTAGAGACTCCTTCAGACTTCTTATGCTCACTCAGACTCCCTCTGTCTTCCTTAGACTCCTCAAGATTCCAACAGACTCCTCAACACACCCTTAGACTCCTCAGGACTTCCTCACACTCCTTGGGACTCCCTCTGACTCCCACAGACTCCTCAAGACTCCCTCTGTCTCTTCAAATCACCCTCAGACTCCTCAAGACTCCCCAGACTCTCTCAGACTCTTCAAAACACCCTCAGACTCTCAAGACTCCTTGAGTTTCCCTCAGACTCCTCAAAACTCCATGAGACAGCTCATTATGGCCCAAGCCCTTACTAAGACACGTTATATGCCCTGTGTAAAGAGCAGTGTGGTCTCCTGATGATCTCTGTGTTCTGGGTGTAAATCTCTCGACAGGAAACGGCTGGTTCGGTCTCAGAGCTGGAGGCAGAGCTGCAGAAGGAGGTGGAGGAGCTGAAGTTGAGACTGCAGATGGCAGCTGAGCATTACAAGGAGAAGTACAGAGAGTGCCAGCGTCTGCGCAGACAAGTCACCAAGCTTACACACAAGCAGGAATCACAGCAGGAGGTGTGTGTGTGCACAAGTGTGTGCAAGAGTGTGTGTACTTGTGTGTGTACGTGTGTGTGAGATGATGTACGTTGGTTTTCTCAGGACTGCAGCAAGAACGAGGCGTCTACAGACGCCAGGCCGGAGACAGAGGCTGATGCGGAGACGGAGGCGGAGTCTCCTGTTGCTGGTGAGCATGCTCCTCCTCTCGCTGAGTGCACTGTGCTGCTGGAGCTCCAGCTATGATCTCTGTGCTTCCATCCCACGTGTGTGTTTCAGAAACGCTGCCTGAGATTCAGGAGTGTGCTGAAACTCAGGAACGGGAAGATGGAGAGGGGGAGAAAACCGAGACAGGAAAGGAAGAACAACAGGATGAAGGGGATGAGTCAAGTGTGTCAGTGGAGGCTGAGCTTGCTCGGATGGAAGAGAGATGGAGAGAGCAGTGTGTCATCAACGATAACCTAAAGCTACTGCTGGCTGAAGAAGATCAGCGCTTTAAGGCACAGTATACACACACATGTATACACACACACAGGGCCTGAGGCGGGGCAGGGCTGGGGCAGGGCCTGGGGCGGGGCAGGGCAGGGCAGCATTTTTGCTCACAGCTTATTTTTCCTCCCTCACTATCATCAGAGGAAAATTAAGCAGGTCTGATCACATCAAAAACTAAACACACCTGTACACACCTCACAGGATCACTTCCTGTTCACAAATGATCCCGGATATTACCCACCCAGGAGACCCTGACTCTGTCTCAGAGCTAGCACACGGACGTCACCCAGATGAGGATGAGGTTCGTCTCGAGGTTACTTCCTCATACTTGTCTCATCGCCCGCCACTAGTTCACTCGTTCCAGATAAAAGTGTAACTGTTGTGTTTGTGTGAAGTTGCTGCGTGACCGTGTGAGAAACGATGTACTGAGATCACTTGTTTCTGATCAGAGTTTAGGGGCAGATCTTGTGCACAGATCAGGGACATTTCATGTGGACAAATCAGGGACAGATCATGTGGACAAATCATGTGGACCTCAGTATCCCACAGTGCTCCTCTGTAACCCTCATGTCACAGCCTCTGTGTGTGTGTGTGTGTGTGTGTGTGTGTGTGTGTGTGTGTGTGTGTGTGTGTGTGTGCAGGCCCAGTTAGCTGAAAAGGATGGAGAGGTGTTTTTGCTGAGAGAGAATCTGGCTGAGGTGATGAGGGAGAAGGTAAAGCTGGAAGAGGTGAGTAAATCTCTACTCGGTGTGCAGCATTAACACAATGAGTGTGTGTGTGTGTGTGTGTGTGTGTGTGTGTGTGTTACTCAGACTGTGTTGTGAGATGAAGGACTTTTGAAGCCCTGATGTTTCAGTACTGACCTGCTGAAGCTTTTATGAAGACGTTTTTGTCGTTCGTTTTCATTATATTTATAAAATACTATTACTAAAAATACTAAAATATATTATACGTAGTGCAGCAGGAAGGTTTTCACTGCGCTTCACTTTTTCTACATTGTTATGTTACAGCTTTATTTCAAAAAGGATTAAATTAATCCTTTTTGTTAAAAAATTTGTTAAATTAAAGTACATGTAAATAAATATTCACAGTTTTTGCTCAACACTTTGTTAAAGCACATTTGGCACCAGTTGCAGCCTCAAGTCTTTTTGAGTTTGATGCTACGAGCTCGCCACCTATTTTTGGGGAGTTTCTCCCATTGTTCTTGGCAGAAGCTCTCGAGCTCCATCAGGTTGGATGGGGAGTGGCTGGGCCACTCGAGGACATTCACAGAGTCCTGTAGAAACTCCTGTGTTATCTCGGCTGTGTGCTTCAGGTCGTTGTCCTGTTGGAAGATGAACCTTCACCCCAGTCTAAGGTCCAGAGTGCTCTGGAGCAGGTTTTCATCAAGGACGTCTCTGTATATTGCTGCATTCTTCTTTCCCTCGATCCTGAGTATTATCCCAGTTCCTGCCGCTGAAATACATCCTCACAGCATGATGCTGCCATCACCATGCTTCACTGTAGGGATGGTATTGGCCAGGTGATGAGCAGTGCCTGGTTTCCTCCAGACATTACTTTTTCTGATTAGTGGCTTCCATCTGGCCACTCTATCATACAGGCCTGATTGGTGGAGTGCTGCAGAGATGGTTGTTCTTCTGGAAGGTTCTCCTCCTTCCAAAGAGAACCGCTGAATCTCTTTCAGATTGACCACCGGGTTCTTGGTCACCTTCTCTTCTACCTGAATGCTCAGTTTGACCAGGCGGCTCCGCTCGAGTCCTGGTGGTTCCAAAATTCTTCCATTTATGGATGATGGACTCCACTGTGATCATTGACATCTTCAATGCTGCAGAAATGTTTCTGTCTCTTCCTCAGATCTGTGCCTCGATACAATCCTGTCTCAGAGGTCTACAGACAATTCCTTGGTCTTCATGGTTTGGTTTGTGCTCTGACATTGACTGGTAACTGTGGGACCTTCTATAGACAGGTGTGTGCCTTCCCAAATCATCTCCAATCAACTAAAATTTCCACAGATGGACAATAATCAAGTTGTAGAAACATCTCAAGGATGATCAGTGGAAACAGGATGCACCTGAGCTCAATTTTGAGTGTCATGTGATTACTTTCGTTTTTTTATTTGTAATAAATTTGCACAGTTTTCAAACAAACTTCACATTGTGATTATGGGGGTTTGTTTGTAGAATTTGGAGGAAAATAATGAATTGAATCCATTCTGGAATGAAGCTGTAACATAAAAAATGTGGAAAAAGTGAAGCTCTGTGAAAACTTTCCTGATGCACTGAACAGTGTGATGATTAGAGAAGGGCTCTCGATTATTTTAGTTATCGAGTATTCTACCGATCAGTCCATCGATTAATCGAGTAATCTTATAAGAAGTACTTTTTTTTAAATTCAATACACGAGAAAATATGACGGGCCTCTTAAAATGAACAAGTGATTCGTTTTTAAGAAATTTAATTTTTTTTTGCTGAAATTGCTTAAAAAACTGTTCTGTGTTTACTGGTCAAGAGCGCTCCAGAGTTCAGCGGGTGGTGCGTCAGTAATAATAGTCCGTGGGGAAACACTGTGTGGGGAAACACTGTGTACTGTGTGTAGTTAAATGGACTAAACAAATCATTTATAAAAAAATTGCCTGTTTTTTTATTTTTATTTGAATTACTCAAATACAAATGTATTTTCCAGCCCTAGATTGAAGTGTGTTATGTTCCTCTCTCAGGTCTAGGAGTAAAGTAAATGTGGTGAGTGTGTGATGGTGTGTGATGGTGTGTGATGGACAGACCTAGAAGTCGTTGAGGGACAGACCTTTTTAATTCCAGCATTAGTATTGTAGATCCAGCTACAGAAACTGAGACTGCTGCTCCTGGTCCATTAGCTGATGGAGGGAAGTGTGTGCTGAGAGTGTGTATGATGATGCACACCAAAGCTTACTCTTGGTCTTGAGCAGGCCCAGGGCATTTAGTGGGGCAGGAGGCGGTCAGTGGGGCAGGAGGAATTTAGTAGGGTGGCTGGAGGTTGTTAGTGGGGCAGGAAATGGTAAGTGGGGCAGGAGGCGGTAAGTGGGGCAGGAGGCGGTTAGTGGGGCAGGAGGAGGTTGGTTGGGCAGGAGGCGGTAAGTGGGGCAGGAAATGGTTAGTGGGGCAGGAGGCGGTAAGTGGGGCAGGAAATGGTTAGTGGGGCAGGAGACAGGTAGTGGGGCAGGAGGCGGTTAGTGGGGCAGGAGGAGGTTAGTTGGGCAGGAGGCGGTTAGTGGGGCAGGATGTAGTTACTGGAGAAGGAGGAAGGTAATGGGGCAGGAGGCGGTAAGTGGGGCAGGAAATGGTTAGTGGGGCAGGAGACAGGTAGTGGGGCAGGAGGCATATATAAATGGTGTGAATGTGATGGCATGTTACTGCACACAGTAAGTTGCCCACGCTCACACTCTAATGTTCTGATTTGCAGGATCTGCGTTTGCGTGCCAGCAGAGAGGACGCGGTGTGTGGGCAGAGGTCAGAGGTCAGGGAACCGGTGGTGTTGCGTTACCCCCTTCCCTACCCCACTGAGTCTCCTCCTCTTGCCCTGGTGCCCCAGCAACCGGCCGAGCTGCAGTACGGGAACCCTTACAGCGAGCCGGAGCAGCGTGGTGCGTATTTGCTGCAGCATTCGGACTTGTCAATGCCGCCAGTTGATTGTTGTTGTCCCACTCTGACTTGTGTGTTACAGACGGAGCAGACGGAGCGCTGTCTCCGCCGCAGAGTTGCCGCCCCCCTCCGGTAACTCCGCCCCCATGGGTGGGTCCTGTGGTGTGTAGTCAGCCGCTGCGCAGTCTGAGTCCTCCTGACGGTCTGGAGAACCCTGCGGAGGAACGGCCCAGCGTGAGCAGACGCTTCATTTTAATATTATTCGTTTTTACACTTCGCGATCATCTCTTTCTCATGTCACGTCCTCGCTCAGTCTCTCCCCTAACCTCTCCCACTTGCTCTTTACGGCGAGACGATCGAGGTCAGAGGGGAGCGCTGGCAACGAGCATTTGCATATCGCCACGATTAAGACATTTTCCCTGCAGCTCGTTAGTGGGAGAAAGTGACGAGTCCAGAGCTCGTTAGCGCATGGAGACGATCCAGACTTTGTCTCCGCTCCATCTCCGCTCCGTCTCTGAGCTCGCCATCTTTTCTCCACCTACTGCTTTTGCCCATTAACCTTTGCAGGAAGCCGACTGTGTGCAGACAGCTGTGGCTTTTTGGAGAAAGTGTGTGTGTGTGTGTGTGTGTGTGTGTGTGTGTGTGTGTGTGTGTGTGTGTGTGTGTGTGAGATATTAGTGCTCTTCAGTCTCATTAAAAGAAGCAGCAGTAAGATATTACAGACGACTGTGTATGTTAACAGGAAGGGAACGTGTGTGTGTGTGTGTGTGTGTGTGTGTGTGTGTGTGTGTGTGTGTGTGTGTGTGTTAACAGGGAGGTGATGGTGAAGCTCCTGCAGTGTGCGAGCATCAAAGTCCAGAATCCAATGAAAGTGGCTCCAGCTTTTGCTTTGACACAAGGTAACACACACTCACATGTACACACACACACACACACACACACTGTGTGTTTGTCACAGTTTCTCCCTCTGTCCCCTCAGGAGCGATGTCCATAAGCGGTGTCCCCTGTGTGAGGTGATTTTCCCTCCACACTTTGAGCAGCGTAGTTTCGAGCGTCACGTGGAGTCTCACTGGAGAGAATGTCCTGTGTGTAGTGAGCAGTTTCCTCTTGACTGTCAGCAGAACCTGTTCGAGAAACACGTCCTCACACACTTCGACGGCAATGTGCTCAACTTTCACAACTTCGACTAGAG
This sequence comes from Silurus meridionalis, assembly GCF_014805685.1. Lineage (NCBI taxonomy): Eukaryota > Metazoa > Chordata > Actinopteri > Siluriformes > Siluridae > Silurus > Silurus meridionalis. Next base: position 19,771,958 of record NC_060905.1, on the reverse strand, counting down.
CCCGGGACGGCGTCCTCGCATCCTCACACCCTCACTCTGTCCTCACACCCTCACTCCGTCCTTACACCCTCACCTTGTCATCGCATCCTCACTCCATCCTCACACCCTAACCCTGTCCTCTCACCCTCACCTTGTCATCGCATCCTCACTCCATCCTCGCACCTCACTCCATCCTCACACCCTAACCCTGTCCTCTCACCTCACCTTGTCATCGCATCCTCACTCCGTCCTCACACCCTCACTCCATCCTCACACCCTCACTTCGTCCTCACACCCTCACTCCATCCTCACACCCTCACTTGTCCTCACACCTCGCTCCTTCCTCACACCTCGCTCCTTCCTCGCACCTCACTCCGTCCTCACATGCCCACGCCATCCTCACACCCTTACTCCATCCTCACACCCTAACCCTGTCCTCTCCCTCACCTTGTCATCGCATCCTCACTCCGTCCTCACACCCTAACCCTGTCCCTTTCACCCTCACTCCATCCTCGCACCCTTACTCCGTCCCCACACCTCACCCTGTCCTCACACCTCACTCTGTCCTCACACCCCACCCTGTCCTCACACCCTTACTCCATCCTCACACCCTAACCCTGTCCTCTCTCCTCACCTTGTCATCGCATCCTCACTCCGTCCTCACACCCTAACCCTGTCCCTTTCACCCTCACTCCATCCTCGCACCCTTACTCCGTCCCCACACCTCACCCTGTCCTCACACCCCACCCTGTCCTCACACCCTTACTCCATCCTCACACCCTTACCCTGTCCTCAAACCCTCACTCTGTCCTCAAACCCTCACTCTGTCCTCAAACCCTCACCCTGTCCTAACACCCTCACCCTGTCCTCGCACCCTTACTCCATCCTAACACCCTCACTCTGTCCCCACACCCTCACTCTGTCCCCACACCCTCACCCTGTCTTTACACACTTACTCCATCCTCACACTCTCACTCTGTCCTCACACCCTTACGCTGTCCTCAAACCCTCACTCTGTCCTCACACCCTCACTCTGTCCTTACACTGTCTTCACATCCTCACACCCTGATGGTGATGATGATGATGTTACTTACCCGTGAGCTAATGCTCGCATTTTTTCTTCCATCACTAACATTTCCCAATCAGAAGTTAAACACACACACACACACACACGTCAGGCCACTGTATGTATAGTAAATGTGCGGAAGCTGCTGTAAGGACGGCTTTCACTGTACAGTTCCAGCTTTACATGTACATTATAAATATAAATATAGGATTTATGATGAGGTGTGTGTTGGTGTGTAACATCAGCAGGAGTGGTGTTTGTTCTCTATTTACAGCTTTATTGATTGTATATGATGATGATGATGATGAAGGTGATGTATTACACTCTGCCCTGTGATATACAACATAGGGCCTAAAGTTTATTGACCTCTGACCATAAGATTGGTATGTGTTTTTTTTTTTTTAACATCTCGTTCCACATTCAATCTCCATATGCTGTTATAATGAGCTCCACTCTTCTGGGAAGATGTTTCTCTAGATTTTGTGGAGATTCATTCAAGCTACAAGGGTGTCAGTAAAGTGAGGTACCGACGTAGGTGATCTGAGGAGGCCTGGAGTGCAGTCAGCGTTCACATTCATCCCAAAGGTGTTCAAGAGCTCTATAGCAGGTGATCTTCTACACACTTCCTGTCATGCTGGAACAGGTTTGGGCCTCCTAGTTCAAGTGAAGGGGAACAATAAAAAAAATAAGAAACGTATCCTATACATGTGTGTGTGTCTCCAGGTTTGTACTGGGAAAACCCACATTTGGGTGAGATCGGGTGTCCTAATACTTTTGGCCTGAAATGCGTCGTTGCACTCGTGATGTTTGGGGCGTGTCTGTGATCTTGCACACGGGATGAGGAACAAAATGCTTAGGGAAGACCTATGTGATGTAATAACAGTCACAGCAGCCATTTTGTTTCTGTTACATGTGATGCATATTAAAGTCATAATCAGGGTTAAACATGCAGGACTTTCCCGTCTCTGCTTCTTCACACACACACACACACGGTGTTGTTCATGTTCTGTCTTTATTTATTGTACTTTTTTAAACATCAGAAACATCTGTGTGACACACACACACACACACACACACACATATACAAAACTCTCACATGAACATGAACGTGGTACAAATTTTGGCCGCAGCTACAAACATTTTATTTCCACAAACAAAAGATTTCACCAAAAATAATCCGAATATCAGAATAATAATATAATAATAACGTAGTATGAAAATATCATTTCAAAACTACTTTACAAAGAAGTTACAATACATTCACTGTACAGGATAATGCACTGCCTCACACACACACACACACACACACACAATACATATAAAGATCCTTATAAGGTCGTTATAGCACAACTGTGTGTGTGTGTGCAACAGCAACACTAACACTTCTGATGTAAAATAATACACACATGCAGCAGCTACAACTACACAACTGTACACACACACTCGCACACACCACTGTCACATGGCACATCAGAGCTGCTGAAACAAATAACCTCACCAACATCTCTCTATATCTCATCACTCCATCTCTCTATATCTCCATCATTCTATATCTCATCACTCCATCTCTCTATATCTCCATCATTCTATATCTCATCACTCCATCTCTATATCTCCATCATTCTATATCTCATCACTCCATCTCTATATCTCCATCATTCTATATCTCATCACTCCATCTCTATATCTCCATCATTCTATATCTCCATCACTCCATCTCTCTATATCTCCATCATTCTATATCTCATCACTCCATCTCTATATCTCCATCATTCTATATCTCATCACTCCATCTCTATATCTCCATCATTCTATATCTCATCACTCCATCTCTCTATATCTCCATCATTCTATATCTCATCACTCCATCTCTCTATATCTCCATCATTCTATATCTCATCACTCCATCTCTATATCTCCATCATTCTATATCTCATCACTCCATCTCTATATCTCCATCATTCTATATCTCATCACTCCATCTCTATATCTCCATCATTCTATATCTCATCACCCCATCTCTATATCTCCATCATTCTATATCTCATCACTCCATCTCTATATCTCCATCATTCTATATCTCATCACTCCATCTCTATATCTCCATCATTCTATATCTCCATCACTCCATCTCTATATCTCCATCATTCTATATCTCATCACCCCATCTCTATATCTCCATCATTCTATATCTCATCACTCCATCTCTATATCTCCATCATTCTATATCTCCATCACTCCATCTCTATATCTCCATCATTCTATATCTCATCACCCCATCTCTATATCTCCATCATTCTATATCTCATCACTCCATCTCTATATCTCCATCATTCTATATCTCATCACTCCATCTCTATATCTCCATCATTCTATATCTCCATCACTCCATCTCTATATCTCCATCATTCTATATCTCATCACTCCATCTCTATATCTCCATCATTCTATATCTCATCACTCCATCTCTATATCTCCATCATTCTATATCTCATCACCCCATCTCTCTATATCTCCATCATTCTATATCTCATCACTCCATCTCTATATCTCCATCATTCTATATCTCATCACTCCATCTCTCTATATCTCCATCATTCTATATCTCCATCACTCCATCTCTCTATATCTCCATCATTCTATATCTCATCACTCCATCTCTCTATATCTCCATCATTCTATATCTCATCACTCCATCTCTCTATATCTATCGATCACTATATCTCATCACTCCATCTCTCTATATCTCCATCATTCTATATCTCCATCACTCCATCTCTATATCTCCATCATTCTATATCTCATCACTCCATCTCTATATCTCCATCATTCTATATCTCATCACTCCATCTCTCTATATCTATCGATCACTATATCTCACCACCAGACTGAAATCTTTCACATAAAACTTGAATGTTTCCCCAGAAAGAACTGAAAAAATAATATAATTAAATATTTTTTTTTGTAAATCGCTTTATAGTCACAAGAGTTGTGCGATATGACGACTGATTCCTCTTACACAACATTCTTTACACAACACATATAAAATCTCCAGCGCAGCACTCCTGCATTTTTATCCTGTTATATAACGTGTGTCTTTCCTCTGTCATTAGTCTCCATCATCTAAATTCCATGTGAATCTGGAATCTGATCTGCACCCACCCTGCCCCACCCATACTACCCTACCCGCACTGCCCCAAACACTACCTTACCCACACTGCCCCACCCACACTGCCCCACCCACACTGCCCTACCCACACTACCCCACCCACCCTGCCCCACCCATACTACCCCTAAAACTACCTTAGCCACCCTGCCCCACCCATACTACCCCTAAAACTACCTTAGCCACCCTGCCCCACCCATACTACCCCATCCATAATATACCCCACCGCACTGCCTCACCCATACTACCCTACCCGCACTGCCCCAAACACTACCTTACCCACACTGCCCCACCCACACTGCCCCACCCACACTGCCCTACCCACACTACCCCACCCACCCTGCCCCACCCACACTGTCCCCCAAACCCACATGTTCTGTCCCAGTACAGTTAACATGAAAATTATGTCAGTGAACATCTGTACAGACGATGGAACATTTTGGCACATTTTTGGTTTGAAAGAGAAAAAGAATCCCTCCAATAGTGTTTCATCAAACAGCTTTCAAATCGCAGTGAGATCAGAGTCTCGTGTTAACGTTTACAAACACAGCCAGACCTCGTTGATCTTCCTCTTCCTAATTCTTTCTCAAATTCTCAAAAACACCTTCTCCCCCATGGAGTGATCCAATCGGCTCACACAGATCCAGGTCAAAAGCTTAGTTTATGTTCACTTCAAACATCAGAATGAAGATAAATGCTGAGTGAAAGCTTCAGATTCCTGTTCCTGAGAATTAATTAAACTATTTCTGCAGATCCTGTTCCCAGAAGCACACTGAGCTTCATCATTGTCAAACTCAGGAACCGGATCCGAAGTGTCAGATGTGACCCAGAACCCGATGTTTACTCGAACAGAACTACAGGAATCCTCTAAAGAGAATGGGAGAACCTACTGGAAGGACAAGCATCTCCAAAACACTCCATCAGTCTCACAAGTTCTCAGCTAGATCCTGTCACCATGACAACAACCCAAACACTGCAGTGGCTTCAGGACAAGGCTTTGAACATCAAAGAAGATCAGTGTAAATCTGAAGATGCTCCATATCCAGCCTGATGGCGTTTAAGAGGAGATCTTCCAGGCAAAATGGAGAAAAGTGCACAAATACATGTGACAGTGTGTGTGTCCTACAAAGAAAATACTAAAATCTAAAAAAAAAAAAAAAATCTCAGTGATGTGAGGTTCAAACCCTAGGCTTGTGGGGAGGGTTGCCAGATTATATAGTATAAAAAGGAACACACACACACACACACACACACACACACACACACAACACTCCATAATGTAAGAAATTAGGAGAACATTCTCCTTTTTCTTCTTACTGCAGTCTTTTCAGTGGAAATACATGGTGTGCCTTTTTGATATGTGCTATATCAGAATCTGGCAACCCTGTATTCTATACACCATGATTGTGCATGTTTATTGTGCATGTTTTTTTTAGCATTCTCGCACACACACACACACACACACACACACATATACACACTATATTATGTAATACATCTTATTTAAAAATGTGTGTGTGCAATAAATAAAATAATAAAGGATTATTATTAAGACAGAATTTGTACTAATAAGAAGAGAAAGTCAGCTAATCACGAATGCATGCGAAAATCACAAGCATTCTGTACATCAGGAACGAGGAACGATGTGAACGTATTGTGCAAAAGAGTATACACACACACACACACACACACACACACACAGACACACGGACACACACAGACACACATATATATATATAATATAAAACTATAAAAAAAAGAAAACGTGCAAATGAGTAGTTGTAAGAAATTACACATTTTGAAGTATTGTGTGTGTGTGTGTGTGTGTGTGTGTGTGTGTGTGTGTGTGTGTGTGTGTAATCACAGTGGGGGGTGGAAGTTGATGGTGTGATGCCTGAGCCCTTGAGAGGTTTTGTAGCTTTTCCCACAGCGGCACTTGAAGGGCTTCCTGACGCGGATCTGTGTTCGGTGTCCGTTCTTAGCGTGGTACTTTATTCCGTTCACGTTCTTCAACAAGGAGACAACATTGTAAACACATTGTAAGGACATGGTGAAGACATAGACGGGTTGCACACAGTCAGGACATAGTGAGGACATTGTGAAAACATAGACAGGTTGCACACAGTCAGGACATTTTGAGGACATTGTGAGGACATTGTGAAGACATGAACAGGTTACACACAGTCAGGACATAGTGAGGACATAGACAGGTTACAAACATTCAGGACACTGTGAGGACATAAACAGGTTACACACAGTCAGGAGAAAGTGAGGACAAGTGAAGATATAGACGGGTTACACACAGTCAGGACATTGTGAGGACATAGACAGGTTACACGCACATGTAATAACCATAGAGAGGGGCTAACAAATACCTCTTTGATGATGATGTCATTTTGCATTAGTGGACATGGGTGTGTGTGTGTGTGTGTGTGTGTGTGTGTGTGTGTGTGTGTGTGTGTGTGTGTGTGTATATATACCTTGTATCTCTTCTTGCAGCCAGGTACAGGACAGGCAAAGGGCTTTTCGTCTCCGCCGTTCATGCACATGGAGCTCAGGATGGACTCAGAACTGATCGCACTCTCTGTAGTCCACGACTCATCACTGTCCGAGTCCTCATACTCCACCTCCTCTTCATCACACTCACTGCCTGAGGGGAGCACACACAGAGCTGTCAGCATGAAGATCCATCACTCACACACACACACACACACACCCTTACCTGTGGGTGTGCTGCTGCGGAAGGAAGATGAAGGGGTGATGGGCGGAGTCACGGGTGGGGTCAGGCTGCCGTTGCTATGGCGAGGGGGCGTGGACATGCTGCTACGGGAGACGTTCCCTGTGACTGAAAGCGATAGTTTTGGCTGCACCTTTTTCTTCTGGTTCTCCTGCTCCCTGCGTGCTGCTTCAGTCATGAACCTACACACACACACACACACACAAGGGTTCACAACACTTTCAGCACAAAGTGTAGTCACATTTCCACTTCTAAACTTCATCTCAACCACACCATGCTGCTTCCACCACCAGGCTTCATTCAAGGGATGGTACTTCGTTGCTGAGCAGAACCTGTTTTCTCCAGATGAAACATAGTTCCATTTTTGTCTCAAAAGACTAAAGAATCTTCTTCCTCATGTTCTGTAAGTGCTGGCCACATGCCATTTATTTGGGAGCATCTTCATTCGAGCTTCTTTACCGCAAAAGCTCTGACTGATGTGTTTTAGAGGTTCCTTAAAGACCTCAGAATGGACACCTGCATGACCAAAACCCTTTCAACGCAGTTCAAGACTTTGGCCAGATGATCAGCTCAAGAAAAGTCTTCTGTTTCACAATGATGAAGTTCATGGGAATCTTTAAAGATTTGTCCCCTAACTCTAAGCAGAAGTAAAATCTGAGTTCCCTGAACCTGGTGTTTGGTCTGACCTCCCCTGTGAACTGTGGGATCTTATACATACAGCTGTGGGTAATCCATGGTCCTGATCCACCTTAGGAGGACTCTAGGAAGGTTCTAGAACCATCTTAGGATACTGAAACAGGCTGAAGTTGAGCTTTTCTCATCAGATGGATGTTTGATTAGAACTGTATCTGCTTGTCTCCAGGTTGTTGTGTATTATAAAAGTAGAGAATCTCTCTCTCACACACACACACACACACACACACACACACGCACACCTGTTGATGTAGCTCAGGGCGACATACGTGGGCTGCTGCAGCTCCTGTTTCTCCAACACTCTGGGGTCAGTGTCTGTTAGGGGTAGAGAGAGGGAGGGGCAGTAAGGAGGAGGAGCAGTGAGGGTCAGGGGGTAGAAAGTGCGAGGAGCAGAGAAGGGAAGGGGTAGAAATGGAGAGGAGCAGTGAGAGGGAGGAGCAGTGAGGGTCAGTGGTAAGAAAGAGGGAGGAGCAAAGAGGGGTAGGGGTAGAAACAGGGAGGAGCAGTGAGGGGAGGAGCAGTGAGGGTCAGGGAGTAGAGGGGGGAAGAAAGAGTAAGGGGAGGGGTAAATAGGTGGGTAGAAAGTAGGAGGAGCAAAGAAATGGAGGAGTAGAGAAAGACAAGGGTAAAGAGGGTAGGGATAGAAACAGGGAGGAGCAGTGAAGAGAGGAGCAGAGAGGTCAGGGGTAGAAAGGGGAGAAAGAGTAATGGGGTGGGGTGGAGATGGGGAGGAGCAGAGAGGGTCAGAGGGTAGAAAATGAGGAGCAGAGAAGGGAGGAGTAGAGAGGCAGGGGTAGAGAGGTCAGGGGTAGAAAGGGGAGAAAGAGTGAGGAAATGGGGTAGAGAGGGGTAGAGAGGGAGAAGTAGAGGGAGAGGCATAAAGGGGGGCAGGTAGAGGTTTTATTCATCAGATAATAAATCTAGAGTGTATATACAGCTGAAAGCAGCGATTACGGGGCCAAGCACTTTCTGCACAAAACCCGTAAACCACAAAAGATAAGATGAAAAACAGAAAAAGGCTGTTATTATACATTATTATTATTTGTTTAGCGAGGACTTACTGTAAGTACAGTCATAAATCGGGTGGCTTTCACCACATACACACACACACACACACACACACACACACACACACACACATACACAAACACAGCATGAGACAGCAGGTAACTTCCACTGCCTGAGGCACATCAGGCACCATTTCACACAATCCTTACTCTGTGTGTGTGTGTGTGTGTGTGTGTGTGTGTGTGTGTGTGTGTAAGAAAGAGAGTAAGGAATGAAATGCTTTACTACTAACTACTATAGGACACGAGCGCCACCTGGTGGTGCAGCAGGATGCATGACATGAGTGTACACAACATTTGTGTGTGTTATCCAGATGGCTAATTAAAAAACAGTGTTGTGTTTAAATGTGTGTGAGATCAGCAGGTCTCCGGATAGACGGCAGGAGGAAAGAGCTACACCTCACACTGTAATTATATTTTCCACAGCACAGCGGAACACAACACTGATGAAGGAAGCTCACACACACACACACACACACACACACACGCCAAAATGAACATACATACAGAAAAAAACTTACACTCATACACACACAAACACACTCACACAAAGTGCAGGCTGGTATGAGGGATTTTCCACTGGATCTCGCTAATTAGCCTATAAAACTCTAACACACACACACACACACACACACACACACACACACACAGCACTTCAAAAGCATGAGTGTTTCTCAGTCGTTCCATTCCTCTAACCCCTGTGGAAATGCTAGTGAGATCTGAACGACTGCAATTTAGATGTAAACCAACGCAATCAGTTCACACATACACTGAAAAAATATTAGGACACCTGACCTTTCCAGCCAGACGTGGTTCCTCCTGAAACTGTTATGCAAATTTGGAGACTAGGAGACCCAAACCGGTTCCAGCTCCATGAAGATCTGCTTTTCATGGGTTGGAGTGAAAGATCTCCTGCTATAGAGCTCCAACCCTATTGAACATGAATAAAAGTGAACGCTGACTGCACCCCACACCTCCTCTCCTCACCGAAATCAGCATTTTACCAACCACCTTGTAGCTGAATGAGTCTCTGCAAAATCTGGTGAAACGTCCTCCCAGAAGAGTGAAGCTCATTATAACAGAACATGGGCACTAAATGTGAAATGGGACGTTAATAAAAAAAACATAATTTAAACCCCTGGTGTCCACAAACCTACATAGTGTGTATATGAGCAGTAGGGGGCACCAAAATGTCCTTAAACAAGGAAAATCAGCTCTTTCTTACAGTGTGGAACTCAATGTCCCAACATCTCACTAAACCCCTGAATGCTAATGAGGAAATGGATCAAAGGTTACAGAATACAATAGTCGTACTCATGCCCTCAAGAAAACAGCCAGTAATCTGGAAAAAAAAATGGAGAAAAACTAAATTTGTGGGTAAATTCATAGAAAACATCCAAAACAATCCCAGGTTCCTTTTCTGTACAGTATCTAAACTAATAAAGTAGCTAACTACAAATCAGGTATCTGAACAATGTGTTCCATCAGTTTAGTAGTGAGGACTTGATGAATTTCTTCACTGAAATAACTGAAAGTATTAAAAACACAATTGGGGAGGTCCAACCTCTGAGATCATCTCCTGATCTAATTGTACCTAAAACTCCACAATGACAACTACACTGCTTTACATGTACAGGACAGGAAAAGCTGTATGATCTTATCACCAAAATCTAATCAACATCATGTCCGTTAGATCCCATTCCAACTAAACTACTGAAAGAAGTGTTCCCTAAACCCCTCAAGTTGGCATTATTAAGCCCCTAATTTGGATCCAAATCAACTATCAAATTACAGACCCATTTAAAATCTCCCATTTATGTCTTAGATTTTATATCTTATATCTTTGAAGAGTTTCAGTCAGGTTTCAGGCTCCATCATAGCACATAAACTGATCTAGTTAAAATCACTAATGACCTGTTTGTACCTTCAGACCAAGACTTCATCTAGCTGTTAGTTTTACTAGATCTTAGTGCTGCATTCAACACTTAAGATCATGATCTTCCCCTGGGTCGCTAACAAAATTACATCTGCATTCAAGGACAGGCATTAAGCTGGTTTAAATCCTACCTGTCTGATCTTTACCTTTTTGTAGACTTAAATGGAAAGCTATCCAGGCTAATGCAAGTACATTATGGGGTGCCACAAGGTTCAGTTCTAGGACCCCTGCTTTTCACAATATACATGTTTACATTTCAACAGAACATCTCAATTGGTTCGGATAACTAATTGTGTTAAAGAGTTAAAAGATTGAATGACGCATAACTTTCTATTATTCAATTCTGATAAGACAGAGATTTTGCTCATCGGCCCAAAAACCAGTACACAGAAGCTCCAGCATCTAAACCTGCATATAGAAGGATGTTCTATAACTATTAGTTCAATGTTAAAAGACCTGGGAGTTATTTTAGACACCAACTTGTCTTTTTAAAATCATATCAACCATGTTACAAAAACAGGCTTCTTCCACATTAGAAATATTTCTAAGCTAAGAAACATGTTGTCTAAACTTCAATGTGCTACAAAACACTAAATGGTTTATCTCCATGTATCTCTCCAGTCTTCTAACACGCTACAATCCGTCACGCTCACTGAGATCTCAAAACTCTGGACTTCTAGTAGTTCCTAGAATAGCAAAGTCCACTAAAGGTGGTAGAACATTCTCACATTTAGCTCCTAAACTCTGGAATAGTCTTCCTGACGGTGTTCGGGGCTCAGACACACTCTCCCAGTTTAAGTGCAGATTAAAGACGTATGTTTTTAGCAAGTTCTACACATAACACACATCAAATCATAACCTTGTGCTCCAGAACATCTGATCACATCACATTATCAACTTGTGCTGTTAATATCATGAACAGCAGCTACGCTAATTCCTCTCCACTGCTTCTCTTTCTCTCCCCATCCTGATGCATCCTGAGGTTGCTTCAGCTACAGTCACGTCCCACCTCATTAAGATTGTGGACCTTTAAAGAAGTAGATGCCGCAAACATCCCGAACCATCTAGAGACGTACCAGTGCCAATTGGATCCCACTTCATGTGAAGTTTGGACACTGGACCTCCTTGAGTGTTTAAAGTCTCTGGCATGGAGAAGCTGGTGTTGGATCTGTGATGATCTCTGATGTTGAACTATTTTATCAGTTGCTCAGTAGGTCCTGGTTCCACAACATCAACTGACTGTATAAGACTGTAGAATGAACGTTAATCATAATCACACACTCCAGTGCTCATGTTAGTTCTCACTCTCCAGTGTTCTGTAGTGTATAAATACTATAATCACACTCTTGATGTCACCCAAATGAGGATGAGGTTCCTTTTTTGAGTCTGGTTCCTCTCAAGGTTTCTTCCTCATAACATCTAAGGGAGTTTTTCCTTCACCACAGTCGCCCCAGTCTTCATCATCAGGGATAAATACACATCATTCACCTTCATTCTTAATTTCTGTAAAGCTGCTTTGAGACAATGTACGTTGTGAAAAACACTATAGAAATAAACTTGAACTTAAACATGAGTTTATTACAAAATATAACCCCAGTGTAAAGCATTATTGTGAGTGTCCAGCAGAGGGCGCTGACACACTGAAAAAGGCACAGAGGAAGCGGGTCACGTCTTTCCTGATTCTCTAACTCCATCTTCTCACACGATCACGTTAAACTCCTCAATCTGCAGACGTGTCCGTGTGTAAAACGTCCTGACTGTTACAATCTCTGGGAATGGAGACTCCTTTAAAAAAGACTGTTTAAAAAGTGTGTAAAAAACAGGTCACAGCGTGAGATGTTACCATAACGTATGACATCATCATTTCAAGAATATAAATCTATATACTATAATATAAATCTATCACTTGAAGGAAGCCGTGCCCCCTTTCCCAATCTAACATCCTGAGTGTGGGGGTGAGTTTAGAGGGTTCTCCCAGGGTTCTCTCGGTGGTCTCTTGGTGATGGAGCTGAAACTGTGACTCTGTGTGTGTTTGTGTGTGCATGTGTGTGTTTGTATGTGTGTGTTATGTCAGCCTGTCAATGATGTGATATGATTAATAAGTAAAAGAGATTGAAGGTGTGTGAGTTTTGTGACGTTCTGAAGACACCTGGTGAAGCCCTGCTGCATGAGCTGGGAATCAGTTCAAATAGGTTAGAAAACAAAGTAGCAGAAAAGAAATTGCTTCTTTTTGATACTTTAAAATGGATTTCCCAAATCTGTTACATTATTTCGATTGTGCTAAAAAAAAAAAAAAACATAAACAGGAGAAGAGGTCATTTAAATTTGCTATTGACCAAAATTTAATCAGAAACCTAGGATCACCCATCAAATGTATATTATACATTACACTACACTACATTACATACACAACATTACACTACATATTACACTACACACATTACATTACATTACATTACACACATTACATTACATTACACACATTACACTACACATTACACCACATTACATTACATTATATTACACTATATTATACATTATATTATATTATATTACATTATATTATATTATACTATATTATATTACATTATATTATACTACATTACACTATATTACACTACATTACATTATATTACACTACACTTACACTACATTACATACACAACATTACATTACACTATATTACATTATATTATATTACACTATTACATTATATTATACTATATTATACTACACTACACTACACACATTACACTACATTACTACA
>NC_060905.1:19713068-19738357 GCF_014805685.1 Silurus meridionalis | reverse complement strand
CAACACTACATTACAGTACACAACATTACACTACATTACATTATATTACACTACACTGCACTGCTACACTACACTACAATACATTACAGTACACAACATTACATTACATTACACTATATTACATTATATTACACTACATTACAATACATTACACTACATTACATTACACTACACTACGTTACACTACATTACATTACACTACACTACATACATTACACTATATTATATTATATTATACTATACTATACTATACTATACTATACTATACTATACTATACTATACTATACTATACTATACTATACTATACTATACTATACTATACTATACTATATTACATTATATTACACTACATTACATTACACTACATTACATTATATTACACTACACTGCACTACACTACATTACAGTACACTACATTACAATACATTACAGTACACTACATTACATTACACTATATTATACACTATATTATAATTATATTACACTACATTACACTACATTACAATACATTACACTACATTACAATACATTACACTATATTATATTATATTACACTATATTATATTACACTACATTACAATACATTACAGTACACAACATTACACTACACTGCACTACATTACACTATATTATACACTATATTATATTATACTATATTATATTATATTACACTACATTACATTACATTACTACATTACACTACACATTACACTACACCACACTACACTACATTACAGTACACAACATTACACTACACTGCACTACGTTACACTACACTACATATTACACTACATTACATTACACTACATTACTACACTACATTACAGTACACTACATTACATTACACTGCACTACACTGCACTACATTACATTACATTACATTACATTACACTACATTACACTACACTATATTATATTACACTACATTACAGTACACAACATTACATTACACTTACATTACACTACACATTACACTACACTATATTATACACTATATTATATTATACATTACACTACATTACAGTACACAACATTACACTACACTACACTACACTACATTACAATACATTACACTACACTACATTACAATACACTGTATTATTCTACACTGCACCACATTGCATTACACCTGGACGTGTGTGTGTGTGTGTGTGTGTGTGTGTGTGTGTGTGTGTGTTGTGTGTGCACAGATGATTCGAACACGCGCAAAATAAAGCTGAACGCAGCGGTGCTAATTACGGTGCAGGCCTCACAAACACACACACACACACACACACACACGCACGCACGCGCGCGCACACACACACACACACACACACACGGGCAGCGTCCTCCGACTGAGCGCTGCTGCTAGCGGAACCTGGCTAAGCTCGGATCGGCTAGCGCCACTCACCGATGTGACTGTCCTCGATGTGTGCGATGAGCTCGGCAAGAGAATCGAAGTGCAGCCCGCAGCCTCCGAACCGACACGCGTTCGAGAAGAACGAGGCGGCCGCGACACCCGCCATCACCGGGCCGGCACCGGGGACAGCGAGGGAGGGAGGGAGGGAGGGAGAGGCAGCGGCGCTGAGCAGCTGGAGGAGGGCGGGGGAGAGGAGTGAGGAGGGATGGAAGGGGGTGAGGACGGGGAGGGAGAGGGGAGTCTGTATGTGAGTCACTTCACTGTATCACAATGGTACTAACATCATTATCATCATTAACATAAGTATTTAACTCCTAACCCTTCAGTAATGTACTGCCTGAATCAATCCACCTCTTAATCCCATCATTCTCACTCCAAGTCTACAGAAATGATCAATATTAGAGAGAAGTGCAGAAGAACAGAGCGCTGCATCACACACAGGAATCTCACACAGTTAGAATGATCACTAAAGCAAGAAACCCAATGAACACAATTCAACTTTTCTCCTTTCACTGTAGCCACAGCTGCACCTCCCACATACAGTACATAATCTCAAACAGAAGCATTGCTATTAACCTCATCAAATTATAGTGTTTCCCTGCATTTCTGTCCAAAGCTTTGTAAAAAAAAAAAAAAAAAAAAGTAATAAATATGTGTAACAACTGGTTCGAGGAACCAAAGGAACCAAAAAACGTTATGGCGGACCTTTTCTCACAATGTCCAGGTTTTCTTGAAAAGCCCGTCTTGTAAATGTCCTTGTAATTGTATCTGCGACCATATCAATTTCATCTCTTCTGTGATCCATTGTGGAATGAAAAAACAGCTATTAAATCCATATGAGTATATTTGTGCTTGTGCAGTTTAGGCCAATAGAGAAGGCCTACCACTGCCTTATAATCATGCATTTATGGAATAAAAATATAAATCACAGGATGTGTTTTCATTTCCTTTCTTTTTCCTTGCAGCTAAAAGATTAAATGACATGCAGGGCAGAGGAATCAGTGAATCAGTGAAGAGGTCCAGTCCAACCTTGGGCATGGTGGATAATGTGCTGCTCCAGTGGGGTTGTTTGATCTGGACTGAGACTCTCAGAGATCACGGAATGTCCTGTACACAACCATCAGCCGCTAATTAATCTTTAAGCTCAGGATTATAAAAATCTTCCAGAATCTTCTAGCGTCCTCAGGAGGACACGTAATACAACCGAATGAGACATATTACACAGCTAGTACACCTCATACAAAACTGCTTTGCAGCTATCTGACCAAATACGCTTGAATTTATTTTAAACATTTTAAATCCCACAAAATATCCGGAAACAAAATTGTTTATTTAAACAGTATATTTAATAAGTAATATAGTGCAATACAATAAAGTACAGTACAGTATAGTATAGTATATACTATAATAATAGTATAGTATAGAATAGTATAGTATAGTACAATATATAATAGTATAGTATAATATAGTATAGTACAATATATAATAGTATAGTATGGCAAGGTATAGTATAGTATAGTACAAAATATAATAGTGTAGTATAGTATAGTACAGTATAGTATAGTACAATATATAATAGTATAGTATAGTATAGTATAGTGCAGTACAATATATAATAGTATAGTATAGTACAATATATAATAGTGTAGTATAGTATAGTACAGTACAATATATAATAGTGTAGTATATTATAGTATAGTATAGTACAATGTATAATAGTATAGTGGGTATAGTATGGTACAGTACAATATATAATAGTGTAGTATAGTACAGTACAATATATAATAGTATAGTATGGTATAGTATGGTATGGTATAGTACAGTACAGTACAGTACAATATATAATAGTGTAGTGTAGTATGGTATAGTATAGTATAGTATGGTATGGTATAGTATATATAGTATAGTATAGTATAGCATAGTATAGTATGGTATAGTATAGCATAGTATAGTATATAGTATAGTACAGTACAATATATAATAGTATAGTATGGTATAGTATGGTATAGTATAGTATAGTACAGTACAATATAAAATAGTATAGTGTAGTATAGTATAGTAGTATAGTATGGTATGGTATAGTACAGCACAATATATAAGAGTGTAATATAGTATAGTATGGTATAGTACAGTACAATATAATAGTGTAGTATATTGTAGTGTAGTATAGTATGGCATAGTACAGTACAGTACAATATATATAATAGTGTGGTGTAGTATAGTATAGTATAGTATAGTATAGTATAGTATAGTATAGTATAGTATAGTATAGTACAGCACAATATATAAGAGTGTAGTATAGTATAGTATGGTATAGTACAGTACAATATATAATAGTATAGTATGGTATAGTATGGTATAGTATAGTATAGTACAGTACAATATATAATAGTGTAGTGTAGTATGGTATGGTATAGTATAGTACAGCACAATATATAAGAGTGTAATATAGTATAGTATGGTATAGTACAGTACAATATAATAGTGTAGTGTAGTATAGTATGGTATAGTATAGTACAGCACAATATATAAGAGTGTAGTATAGTATGGTATAGAACAGTACAATATATAATAGTATAGTATGGTATAGTAGAGTATAGTATAGTATAGTATAGTATAGTACAATATATAATAGTATAGTATAGTACAATATAAAATAGTATAGTGTAGTATGGTATAGTATAGTACAGTACAATATAAAATAGTATAGTATAGTACAATATAAAATAGTATAGTATAGTATAGTATAATATAGTATAGTACAGCACAATATAAAATAGTATAGTATAGTACAATATAAAATAGTATGGTATAGTATGGTATAGTATAGTACAGTACAATATAAAATAGTATAGTATAGTATGGTATGGTATGGTATGGTATGGTATAGTATGGTACAATATACAATAGTATAGTATAAAATAGTATGGTATAGTATGGTATAGTATGGTATAGTATGGTATAGTATGGTATATAGTATAGTATGGTACAGTATAGTATGGTATAGTATAGTATGGTATAGTATAGTATAGTATGGTATAGTATAGTATGGTATAGTATAGTATAGTATAGTATGGTATGGTACAATATACAATAGTATAGTATAGTATAGTATGGTATAGTATAGTATAGTATAAAATAGTATAGTATAGTAGTATGGTATAGTATAGTATAGTACAGCACAATATATAATAGTATAGTATAGTAGTATAGTATAGTATAGTATAGTATAGTATAGTATAGTATAGTATGGTATAGTATAGTATAGTATAGTATAGTATATAGTATAGTATAGTATAGTATAGTATAGTATAGTACAATATAAAATAGTATAGTATAGTATAGTATAGTATAGTATAGGTATAGTATAGTATATAGTATAGTATAGTATAGTATAGTATAGTATAGTATAGTATAAAATAGTATGGTATAGTATAGTATCGTATAGTACAGTACAGTACAATATATAATAGTATAGTATGGTATAGTATAGTGTAGTATAGTATAGTATAGTATTGTATAGTACAGTACAGTACAATATATAATAGTATAGTATGGTATAGTATAGTATGGTATAGTATAGTATAGTATAGTATGGCATAGTATAGTATAGTACAGTACAGTACAGTACAGTACAGTATAGTATACAGGTAGTTGGTTTGAAAGAGACAGATGTAGAGGACAGAGTAGTATGGAAACTGTGGCGGCCCCTAATGGGAGCGGTTGAAAGCATAAGAAGGAGGTGAGATAAGTCAGGGTGAGATATTCAGTGTGGTATTCTTGTTATCAGGTTCATCAGGGACTTCCCTCAGACTTGTTACATAGAGTTTAAGCATGGAGATAAAGATCAGCTACTTGTGTATGATGTCCTAAACAACATCAGTGCTACAGTGCATGTGTTCGTGAATGAGTCAGATATAGGAGGAGACACAGACCGGACTTGATGTGATGACATCATTACTCCTTCCTGTTTTGTGGAGTTGCTGAGGAACAGCTACTAGTGTATTAGAGTAGACTCGAGATGAGTCACCACCTTGTGTTCTCATTTAGGGTTCCTTGTTTCTGAGCTTCTCTCTCTCTCTCTCTCTCTCTCTCTCTCTCTCTCTCTCTCTCTCTCTCTCTCTCTCTCTTAAATCTTGGCACTAACCACAAAAGAGCTGTGTTAGTCTGAATCAGCAGTGCCATGACCACATGTACCTCCTCCCTCCCTCGTTTCCATATAGAGCTCAGATCTACACAGTGAAACCTGGGCATTTCCTCAGGACAGGCTGAGAGATAGCAGAGAGGACCCAAACATCATTTCATTTACAGTCGAAGGAGAAAAACATCTGGACATAAACATCTAGACATTTTTGCAGTGTTGCTGAGAATCTGTATTCAGTGTTGTGCTGATGTAGAAGACAAGGTCATACCTTGAATTTTTTAGCTTCAGCAGGGAAGTTATTGAGACTGTAGTAACTTCACACAGCATTTGTGAAGATTTTCCCAAATCCCAGGACTGTATGCACATTTGGATAAACATCTTGGGCAAACGGTCTAAATTAGAGTGGGGGAAGTTAAATACTCCAAAAGACACTTTTTTATGGCTTTCAAATTTAAAACACAGGTTTTCACAGTAATGACATAGAAGAACTACTTTTAGTTTAACAGCAAACCCCCATAGTTCTTAAAATATATATATATTTTCTAAGTGCTATAAAGCACCTTTTGTAGTTCTTGACCACCCCATTAATAACCCATTCAATCTTTTAATTTAAAATAACATCACATTAAACATAAACATGCTAAAACCAATAAATGTCATAGGAGAACCATTTTCTTATTGCCGTGAAGAACATTTTTCCATTAAAATAAAAAATATTTTGTACAATACAAGTTTTCTTAGATGTTAAAGGTTTTTCACAGAGCCATAAAACTTAATATAACTGGTAAAGGTTGGTAAAGAATCATGAATAATAAGATTTACTGGATGGATTCCTGAAGTAGTTAAATTATTTTTCTTTCTGTTACTTGGTTGCTCATTATGAACCTTGTGAAATACCTGCCGAAAGCTGATTGGTCTTCCTTTACCTACATTTTTCCTCAACCAGAAGTACTTAAACCTGTTCTAAATATAATAAACTTTAATTAGCACTGGTTATATACCTAAATCTTTCAAACTGCCAGTTATCAACCCCCTGATTAAAAAACCTGAACTTGACCCTGTCAGGTTTCAAGTTCAAGTTTATTTCTATAGTGTTTTTCACAACGTACATTGTCTCAAAGCAGCTTTACAGAATATAAGAATGAAAATGAACGATATGTATTTATCCCTGATGATGAAGACTGGGGCGACTGTGGTGAAGGAAAAACTCCCTTAGATGTTATGAGGAAGAAACCTTGAGAGGAACCAGACTCAAAAAAGGAATCCATCCTCATTTGGGTGACATCAAGAGTGTGATTATAAATTGTTAAACAACACAGAACACTGGAGAGTGAGAACTAACATGAGCACTGGAGTGTGTGATTATGATTCATTCTACAGTCTTATACAGTCAGTTGATGTTGTGGAACCAGGACCTACTGAGCAAAATAAATAAAATAGCTCAACATCAGAAATCATCACAGATCCTCCATGCCTGAGACTTTCACTCAAAGAGCTCCAGTGTCCAAACTCTAAATAAAGTGGAATCCAAATGGCGCTGGTACGTCTCTAGATGGTTCGGGATGTTTGCGGCATCTAATTCTTTAAAGGTCCACAATCTTCATGAAGTGGGACGTGACTGGGGCTGAAGCAACCTCAGGATGCATCAGGATGGGGAGAGAAAGAGAAGCAGTGGAGAGAAATTAGCGTAGCTGCTGTTCATGATATTAACAGCACAAGTTGATAATGTGATGTGATCAGATGTTCTGGAGCACAAGGTTATGATATTTGATGTATTTTATGTCTAGGACTCGCTAAAAACATACGTCTTTAATCTGCATTTAAACTGGGAAAGTGTGTCTGAGCCCCGAACACTGGCGGCACCCATATTGAACTTGGATTAACCTGGATAGTTCTCCACTTAAATCTACAAAATGTTAATGATCAGACAGATAGGATTTAAACCACCTTAATGCCTGTCCCTGAATGCTGATGTTATTCTGTAAGCGATCCAGGAGAAAGTCATGATCTATAGTGTTGACTGCAGCAGTAAGATCTAGTTACAGAGATATGTAGCCTTGGTCTGAAGCTAAAAACAGGTAATTCCCAACTATAAGTCACTGAACGTGAAGCTGGAAGTTGAAGGGGTGATGCTAAATGTCATATATAGCATCACCCCTTCAACTTCCAGCTTCACGTTCATTAACATATCAGAAACTCTCTTCACCGCCACTACACTCTTACTGTACTCTTCCTTCAGAATCCCCCCTACACCATTTCTCTTTCCATCCACACCATGATAGAACAGTTTAAACACCTCCAATGTTCCTAGCCTTTCTCCCTTTCCACTTGGTCTCCTAAACACATAAAATGTCTACTCTCCCCGCCATCATATCAGCTACCTCTCTCCCTTTACCAGTCATAGTACCAACATTTGAAGTGCCCACCCAAACCTCCACTATCCTACTCTTCTTCTTTTCCTGCTGTCTCTCAATGGTGTTTCTGTTTCAGCATGTACGGCTGTCAAAGACCTTGGTGTGATTATTGACCCGAGTCTTTCCTTTGAGTCTCACGGAATAATATCACCAGAATCTCCTTCTTTCACCTTAGAAATATTGCTAAATTCAGAAATATGATGTCGTTACAGGATGCAGAAAAACTAGCTGATGCTTTTGTAACATCTAGATTAGACTACTGTAACGCTTTACTGTCTGGGTGTTGGAGTAAGTGCATAAATAAGCTTCAGTTACTCCAGAATGCAGCAGCAAGAGTCCTCACTAGATCTAGAAAATATGAGCACATCAGCCCTGTTTTAATCTTCTACACTGCTCCCAATTACATCTCACACTGATTATAAAATACTACTACTGACGTATAAAGCACTTAACGCTCTCACGCTGCAGTATCTGAGTGAACTTCTGTACCAGTATGATCCTCCACGTCTACTTAGATCAAAAGGTGCAGGCTATTTGTTGGTACCTCAAATAATGAAGACTCCAGCAGGGGGCAGATGTTTCTCTTATAAAACCCCACAGTTCTGGAACAACCTTCCAATCAGTGTTCGGGACTCAGACACAGTCTCAGTGTTCAAGTCGAGGTTGAAAACTTATTTATTTAGTCAAGCCTTTTATCAGTAGGTCTTGCTTAGGTCTTAGATATTTCCTCTACTGAGCCCCTACTCATTGGTGTAAGTTTCATTTAAGAGTAGGGGGGGACAATACATATAAAATTTCTCATGAGCAATTTTTGAAGGGGGACACAAATAATACAGTCAAATTGTACTTACAGTATAAAGACACAGTGAAAAACGTTGTTTCTATCATTATTATTGTAGCACAGAGACTGCGTCAATTACAATGATAATTCAAAGCTCTTTACATAAATAAAGTAAAACTATCATAAAAAAAATAATCACAACAATAAAAACAAGGAATTAAAAAAAATGTTTACCATAATGAAGACACTTAAGAACAGAATAGAAATTTATTATTAAATTACAGTGTGGTCAGTTCAGATGTAGCACAGTGCTCATTTAGTAAATGCACAGATAAACAATATGCTAATTTAATGTTAAATTAACATTATTCCAAGTCGTCCCAAATAAAACACTGCATGTGAAACGGCTTTGGTGTGTTAGTGTCAGTGCACTATGCTACAAGCTATTATAAACAAGCTAACGTTCACTAGATAAGTGATATTTTAATCTCTAATAGAGCAGATTCATGGAAAATTACATCCGAAATCAGCATTTTTGCCGCAACAATTTATGAATGAGTCTGCATCAACTACATTAAAGAGAATCGCTTTATTTAAAGTGAATAAAATACCCTACTTAATGGAGTTGAACATTATTAGCGCCGCAGACACACACCTGACTCGTGTGTGTAGAGAAGGTGAGATGAACACACGCCTGACTCGTGTGTGTAGAGCAGGTGAGATGAACACACACCTGACTCGTGTGTGTAGAGCAGGTGAGATGAACACACGCCTGACTCGTGTGTGTAGTGCAGGTGAGATGAACACACGCCTGACTCGTGTGTGTAGTGCAGGTGAGATGAACACACACCTGACTCGTGTGTGTAGAGCAGGTGAGATGAACACACACCTGACTCGTGTGTGTAGTGCAGGTGAGATGAACACACACCTGACTGTGTGTGTAGAGAGGTGAGATGAACACACACCTGACTCGTGTGTGTGTAGTGCAGGTGAGATGAACACACACCTGACTCGTGTGTGTGTAGAGCAGGTGAGATGCACACACCTGACTCGTGTGTGTAGAGGAGCTGAGATGAACACACACCTGACTCGTGTGTGTAGAGCAGGTGAGATGAACACACACCTGACTCGTGTGTGTAGAGGAGCTGAGATGAACACACGCCTGACTCGTGTGTGTAGTGCAGGTGAGATGAACACACACCTGACTCGTGTGTGTAGAGCAGGTGAGATGAACACACACCTGACCTGTGTGTGTAGAGGAGCTGAGATGAACACACACCTGACTGTGTGTGTAGAGCAGGTGAGATGAACACACACCTGACTCGTGTGTGTAGAGCAGGAGATGAACACACACACCTGACTCGTGTGTGTAGAGGAGTTGAGATGAACACACACCTGACTCGTGTGTGTAGAAGGTGAGATGAACACACACCTGACTCGTGTGTGTGTAGAGCAGGTGAGATGAACACACACCTGACTGTGTGTGTAGAGCAGTGAGATGAACACACACCTGACTCGTGTGTGTAGAGCAGGTGAGATGAACACACGCCTGACTCGTGTGTGTAGAGCAGGTGAGATGAACACACACCTGACTCGTGTGTGTAGAGCAGGTGAGATGAACGCACGCCTGACTCGTGTGTGTAGAGCAGGTGAGATGAACACACACCTGACTCGTGTGTGTAGAGCAGGTGAGATGAACGCAAACCTGACTCGTGTGTGTAGAGCAGGTGAGATGAACACACGCCTGACTCGTGTGTGTAGTGCAGGTGAGATGAACACACACCTGACTCGTGTGTGTAGAGCAGGTGAGATGAACACACGCCTGACTCGTGTGTGTAGTGCAGGTGAGATGAACACACACCTGACTCGTGTGTGTGTAGAGCAGGTGAGATGAACACACACCTGACTCGTGTGTGTAGTGCAGGTGAGATGAACACACTCCTGACTCGTGTGTGTAGAGGAGCTGAGATGAACACACACCTGACTCGTGTGTGTAGTGCAGGTGAGATGAACACACACCTGACTCGTGTGTGTAGAGGAGCTGAGATGAACACACACCTGACTCGTGTGTGTAGAGGAGCTGAGATGAACACACACCTGACTCGTGTGTGTAGTGCAGGTGAGATGAACACACTCCTGACTCGTGTGTGTAGAGGAGCTGAGATGAACACACACCTGACTCGTGTGTGTGTAGAGAAGGTGAGATGAACACACACCTGACTCGTGTGTGTGTAGAGAAGGTGAGATGAACACACACCTGACTCGTGTGTGTGTAGAGAAGGTGAGATGAACTGGGAAAGCAGGCAGTGGGTCAAACCACTGTGAGGAAGGGAAGGGGGAACTCAACTGTTTCTAAATGCAGTTTTGCGTTTTTTTTCCTACTCACACAATTATTTTAGGTATACATACATATATTTTTCATATAATAGAGAATACATATAATGGAGAGTGCGATTTTTTTAAATAATTTTTTTTTTTTGGGGGGGGGGGGGGGACATGTCCCCCTCCATCCGAGGGTTGTCCCCAAAAAAAATGTATTTAAAAAAATCGCCGGGATTTACGCCCATGCCCCTACTTACACCCTGATCACACTGTACAGTTTCCTTAAACACTTTATCAATGAGAATGCATCTCAATCATTATTTTGTCTTTTCCTTTCACCCCTCTACTCTCTCTCACTTTCCTTCTCCCTCTCTCTCTCTCTCTCTCTCTCTCTCTCTGTGTCGAGTAAACATGCCTCTGAGGTTCAAGTGACCAGTGTTCCGGTCCTTTCTTCTTTTCTAATCTGCCTAGCTCATCATGGGGTTCTACCTCTGGATGGAGTTCTTCTAAATAGAGACCACTCTGTGCAGCTGGGGATGGTTCCAAATCTACAGCCCATTATCCATGGAGCCGCTGAGCAACTCAAGAATTTTGAAGACCATGGTTTCTTCCTCATACCATCACAAGTAGTTTTTCCTTGCCACAGTCACCACTGGCTTGCTCACCAGGGATAAACAATTATATGCAACTAACTTATAAGCAATAAACTCTCACATTCTTTTATGTGACCTCTTTATCGCTCTATATGTGTAAAGCTGCTTTAAGATATCCATTGTAAAATGTGCTATGCAAATACAATTGAATTGGTCAATTTTTTAAGTAAGTAGATCATCACGATAACTACATGTAAACATAACCCACCCCTTTACACGAGTGACAGACAGTAGGCAGTTTTATTGTAAAAACATCTTTTTGAGAATGATCAATTTTCATATTGTTAACTTTTAACACTCAACATCTAGTTTTATAAATGTAATACTACTTATTCTACTACTAATAATAATAACAACAATATTATTATTAGTATTATAATCATATTATATTTTATATCATAATAATAATAATAATAATAATAATAATAATAATAATAATAAGATTGATAACTGCACACTGCCATAAATATTTTCTGTGTATGTGTATATATAGGTATATATGTATATGTATGTATATATACATATATATTTAGATATCTTTATATCTTTATTTATCTGCCTTCTTTTTCTTACTATATTTTTCTTAAATTTTGTTATTATATTTATATTTTTATTCCCCTTTTTACCCTATTTTATTCCCTCATGCCGGACCGTCGTTAAAAGCATTTCACTGCATGTCGTACCCTGTATGTATGTGTATGTGACAAATAAAATTTGATTTGATTTGATTTGATTTGAGAAGGAAACAGTCTGTAGACTTTCAGACGGGCACGCGCACGGCGCGCGGGCACGAGGACTAGGCACTGTCCCGCGCACGCATCCACGCAGCTGTTTGCGCAGCAGTGTCATGAAGCCACGCCCCCTCCTAGATCAGACCCCGACCCTCTGAGCCAATGCGTGTCTCCGTTCTCCGAGTAGGCGGAGCTTAATGCACAAAACTCCGCCCAGTACTTCCTAAAAGACCGGGGCGCAATGATTTAGAAGTTCAGGAATCCCGGCGTGACGTCACCGCGGGGTGATGTAATGCCTCTGTAAATAGACCATGGTGTAATCGTGCTTCAGTCCGGCGCGCGCGGGGTTAGCGCGAGGAGTGTGACTCGTGTCGGTCTGCCTTCAGGTAAGTTACCTTTACTTCTGTCACTCTTACAGTCAGGTGTGTGTGTGTGTGTGTGTGTGTGTGTGTGTGTGTGTGTGTGTGAGAGTGAGAGTGTGTCCGCTGATGAAGAATCTATTTGAAGACCTGTGACAGCATGTCTCTTTCTCAAACACACACACACACACACACACACACACACACACACACACAGAGCTTGTGGCTGTGTGTTAGTTTCAAGTCTGTCCTTTAATAAGCTCCACCGTACACCAGGCACTGGGTTCAGGTGATCCTGAGATCTCTTCTCACAGACGCGGTGTGTGTGTGTGTGTGTGTGTGTGTGTGTGTGTGTGCGTGCGTATGCGTGTGTGTGTGTGTGTGTGTGTGTGTGTGTGTGTGTGTTTCGTCATCACATCAGCGCTTCACGTGTTTCATAGAACTTTCAGGCTCCATGAGTCGCACCTGATTTCAGGTCAATACACCGCACTGGAAGTCGTGTATGTTGGCATGACGTCACTCCGCGGGTCGGTTCAGCACGTCACTTTAATCAACTGTCGGTGATGACGTCATGACCCCAGCGAAGGAACTGAAAAAGGAAATAATGAATAAAAACAGCGACTTGTTGAGTAGTGTAGGATATATATACTGTACACATGTCACGACTTAGATGAGTCAGAGAGAGAGAAGGAGAGAGGGAGGGAGAGAGAGTGATAGACAAAGGGAGGGAGAGAGCGAGTGATATAGAGAGTGAAATAGAGATAGATAGAAAGAGGGAGAGAGTGATTGAGGGAGGGAGGAGAAAGATATAGAGGGGGTGATTGAAAAAGGAAGGGAGAGAGAGTGATAGAGAGAGAAAGAGAGAGAGTGAAAGAGAGAGGGAGGGAGAAAGGGATAGCAAGGAAGAGCTAGGAAACAGAGTGATAGAGAGAGAGAGAGAGAGAGAGAGAGAGAGAGAGAGAGCGAGAGAAAGAAAGTAGGTTTAGGGATTAGTCTACTTCTTTGTGTGTGTGTGTGTGTGTGTGTGTGTGTGTGTGTGTGTGTGTGTGTGTTTGAGACAGATTGATGACAGATTGCTAATAGAGCACACACACACACACACACACACAGACACACACACTCATAACAACAAACACCACCGCATGGATCTCTCACAGTGTGTGTCTCAGGAACCCTGTGAGCTCCACCAGCTACTGCACATGACACTTTATTACACACCACTGTGTCTATTCTAACTCTGTGTGTGTGTGTGTGTGTGTGTGTGTGTGTGTGTGTGTGTGTGTGTGTGTGTGTGTGTGTGTGTGTGTGTGTGTGTGTGTGTGTGTGTGTGTGTGTGTGTGTGTGTGTGTGTGTGTGTGTGTGTAGGCTCTTCACGGCCACAGTGATGAACTGTGATCAGGAGGGGCCATATGTATGCACTGCACCCGGATGCACTCAGGTGAGTCTTCCCTCTACCTCTACCCACACCACTACCTGCACCTCTAACTCTACCTACACCACTACCAGTACCACTACCTGTACCCACACCTCTACCTGTACCCCTAACTCTACCTACACCACTACCAGTACCACTACCTGTACCCACACCTCTACCTGTACCTCTACCTGCACCTCTAACTCTACCTATACCACTACCTGTACCACTACCTGTACCTCTACCTGTACCTCTAACTCTACCTCTAACTCTACCTACACCACTACCTGTAACTCTACCTGTACCTCTAACTCTACCTACACCACTACTTGTACCTGTACCTCTACCTGTACCTCTACATGTACCTCTAACTCTACCTACACCACTACCTGTACCTCTAACTGTACCTCTATCTGTACCTCTTCCTGTACCTCTACCTGTACCTCTACATGTACCTCTAACTCTACCTACACCATTACCTGTACCTACACCTCTACCTGTACCTCTAACTGTACCTCTACCCACACCACTACCTCTACCAATACCTGTACCCACACCTCTACCTGTACCTCTAACTGTACCTCTACCTCTACCCACACCACTACCTGTACCACTACCTGTACCCACACCTCTACCTGTACCTCTACCTCTACCCACACCACTATCTTTACCACTACCTGTACCTACACCTCTACCTGTACCTCTAACTGTACCTCTACCCACACCACTACCTCTACCAATACCTGTACCCACACCTCTACCTGTACCTCTAACTGTACCTCTACCTCTACCCACACCACTACCTGTACCACTACCTGTACCCACACCTCTACCTGTACCTCTACCTCTACCCACACCACTATCTTTACCACTACCTGTACCCACACCTCTACCTGTACCTCTAACTGTACCTCTACCCACACCACTACCTTTACCACTACCTGTACCCACACCTCTACCTGTACCTCTACCTGCACCTCTACCTCTACCTACACCTCTACCTGTACCACTACCTGTACCTGTACCTCTAACTGTACCTCTACCTCTACCTACACCACTACCTGTACCACTACCTGTACCCACACCTCTACCTGTACCTCTACCTGCACCTCTAACTCTACCTACACCACTACCTGTACCACTACCTGTACCTACACCTCTACCTGTACCTCAAACTGTACCTCTAACTCTACCTACACCACTACCTGTAACTCTACCTGTACCTCTAACTCTACCACACCACTACTTGTACCTGTACCTCTACCTGTACCTCTACATGTACCTCTAACTCTACCTACACCATTACCTGTACCTCTAACTGTACCTTTACCTGTACCTCTACCTGTACCGCTAACACTACCTGTACCTCTACCTGTACCTCTACCTGTGCCTCTACCTGTACCTCTACCTACACCTCTACCTGTACCCACACCTCTACCTGTACCTCTACATGTACCCCTAACTCTACCTACACCACTACCTGTACCTCTACCACTACCTGTACCTCTACCTGTACCTCTAACTCTACCTACACCACTACCTGTACCTCTACCACTACCTCTAACTCTACCTGTACCTCTAACTCTACCTACACCACTACCTGTACCTCTAACTCTACCTATACCACTACCTGTACCACTACCTGTACCTCTACCTGTACCTCTACCACTACCTCTAACTCTACCTACACCACTACCTGTAACTCTACCTGTACCTCTAACTCTACCTACACCACTACTTGTACCTGTACCTCTACCTGTACCTCTACATGTACCTCTAACTCTACCTACACCACTACCTGTACCTCTAACTGTACCTCTATCTGTACCTCTTCCTGTACCTCTACCTGTACCTCTACATGTACCTCTAACTCTACCTACACCATTACCTGTACCTACACCTCTACCTGTACCTCTAACTGTACCTCTACCTACACCACTACCTCTACCAATACCTGTACCCACACCTCTACCTGTACCTCTAACTGTACCTCTACCTACACCACTACCTCTACCAATACCTGTACCCACACCTCTACCTGTACCTCTAACTGTACCTCTATCTCTACCTACACCACTACCTGTACCACTACCTGTACCCACACCTCTACCTGTACCTCTACCTCTACCTACACCACTATCTTTACCACTACCTGTACCCACACCTCTACCTGTACCTCTAACTGTACCTCTACCTCTACCTACACCACTACCTTTACCACTACCTGTACCCACACCTCTACCTGTACCTCTACCTGCACCTCTACCTCTACCTACACCTCTACCTGTACCACTACCTGTACCTGTACCTCTAACTGTACCTCTACCTCTACCTACACCACTACCTGTACCACTACCTGTACCTCTACCACTACCTGTACCTCTACCTGCACCTCTAACTCTACCTACACCACTACCTGTACCACTACCTGTACCACTACCTGTACCTACACCTCTACCTGTACCTCAAACTGTACCTCTAACTCTACCTACACCACTACCTGTAACTCTACCTGTACCTCTAACTCTACCTACACCACTACTTGTACCTGTACCTCTACCTGTACCTCTACATGTACCTCTAACTCTACCTACACCATTACCTGTACCTCTAACTGTACCTTTACCTGTACCTCTACCTGTACCGCTAACACTACCTGTACCTCTACCTGTACCTCTACCTGTACCTCTACCTGTACCTCTAACTCTACCTACACCACTACCTGTACCTACACCTCTACCTGTACCTCTACATGTACCCCTAACTCTACCTACACCACTACCTGTACCTCTACCACTACCTGTACCTCTACCTGTACCTCTAACTCTACCTACACCACTACCTGTACCTGTACCTCTACCACTACCTGTACCTCTACCTGTACCTCTAACTCTACCTACACCACTACCTGTACCTCTAACTCTACCTGTACCTCTACCTGTACCTCTAACTCTACCTACACCACTACCTGTACCTCTACCACTACCTGTTCCTCTACCTATACCTCTACCTGTACCTCTAACTCTACCTACACCACTACCTGTACCTCTAACTCTACCTGTACCTCTACCTGTACCTCTAAATCAAACTACACCAGTTCCTCTACCTCTACCTGTACCCACACCACTACCTGTACCTCTACCTGTACCTCTACCTGTACTTACACCTCTACCTGTACCTCTACCTGTACCTCTACCACTACCTGTATCTCTACCTGTATCACTACCTGTACCTCTACCTGTACCTCTATCACTACCTGTATCTCTACCTGTACCTCTACCTGTACTTCTACCACTACCTGTATCTCTACCTGTACCTCTAACTGTACCCGTACCTCTACCTGTACCTCTACCACTACCTGTATCTCTCACCTGTAGCTCCACCTGTACTTCTACCACTACCTGTATCTCACCTGTACCTCTACCACTACCTGTATCTCTCACCTGTAGCTCTACCTGTACTTCTACCACTACCTGTATCTCTACCTGTACCTCTACCACTACCTGTATCTCTACCTGTAGCTCTACCTGTACTTCTACCACTACCTGTATCTCTACCTGTACCTCTACCACTACCTGTATCTCTACCTGTAGCTCTACCTGTACTTCTACCACTACCTGTATCTCTACCTGTACCTTTACCTGTACTTCTAGCTATATCAGTGTTTAACAGCTGTACAGGTGTGTATTAGCATTTCACCTTTCTGTGTTGATGTCTGTAGCGCTTCTACAGAGAAGATCATCTGATCATACACAGACACAAGCATGAGATGACCCTCAAATTCTCCTCCATCAAGTGTGACAACACACTGTCAGGTAGGACACGTCCTTACACACTGTTCCCATTAACATCAACAACATGGGAAAAAAGTTATTAAATAATAATAATAATAACAATAATAATATTTTATAACAATATTAGTAAAGATCAACTTGAACAAATGGTGACAGCAAAAATCCATTCAGAAACAGTTTGGTTTGGTGTCATGCTGAATCAGGTTTGACTTTCTGTACAATTGTGTGTCTCCAACTTTGTGTAACAGTTTGGGGAAGAGCCACATGTGGCTAGAAAAGTCAGGTGTGCCAATACTTATGGCAGTATACAGTCTCTGTGAAGAGTGTGGAAACACAGAGTGCGTATGGTGTTCGAGAGACATATGGATGTTCTTCTACAATAGAAACAAAAGGAACAGGACTGTAGTGTAGTGTGGTGTTAGTGGGACGAGCTCTGTAGCAGGAACGTGTAAGTTTGATACATGAGCCAGTAGGTGGCACTGTTACAATGATTTACTCATGGCATGTGGAGGTATTTATTCTTTTTGCACACACTTTTTAGAAATTTGCTGCGTTCAATGACTTTCACATCCATGAACAGTCTTCTGAAATATAGAACATCTGCAGAAAATGATTATAGCTGGAATAAGAAATGTGGAGATGTGATTGGACAGAAAGCATCGTGAATGTCTCAGGATGTCTCAGCCAGGAGTTACTTTCATGATGTTTAGCACTGTCAAATGAAAGACCATGGCATTCCACCACATACTCCCACAAGGTCTCTGAGCACTATTCACACGACCTCTTGAGTTTCCTGCATGCAGACTGCCAGGGCTGGATTAGATAGTCCAGAAGGTTCTGACCAAGGTGCACTGCCAGAGAGAGACGTTGATGAAATCATAGCCAAATGCAGAAGGACGACTTGATACCTCAAAGTACCATCAGTATGAGTGATGAGACCACACGTGTCCATGTGTTTACTTTTTCTTCTAAACGTCTTCACAGCTCTGGAGTTTCAGGATTTTTATGATTCACCGTCACATTATTTTTTTCACAAATAAAAAAACACCCGCAGCATTTTAGATTCCTTAATCATTTTAGATTCCTTGTTTATCGGCTTTAGTGCAGTCAGTAGTGTCTCCTCCCAGTGTCTTGTGTGTGCATGTGCATGTAACTGTACCGTGTGCTGATCTTTAGATCAGACTCCGACTCCAACGCGTTTCCTGAGAAACTGTGAGGAGGTTGGACTCTTCAGTGACCTGGACCTCACTCAGGCATCAGACGAAGAGGAAACGCCACAGGTAGGAGACATGTAGAAACACCGACACTGACACACACTGACGAACTGCTACACGTGTCTGATCTACAGTTCACCAACTCAAATTAGCTCCCCCCCTTATCACACTGGGCCGTCCCACTCAGACTAGCTAACTGCTACCTCATTATCTACATACACACCTGCAAAACTGCACCCTCTACTGTCTGACACAGGAAGTGCACTATCTTGTGTCAGATACAGGAAGTGGACCCTCTACTGTCAGACACAAGATGTGCACCCTTTACAGCTGGACACAGGAAGCGCACCCTTTATAGTCAAAAACAGGAAGTGCACCCTCTGCTGTCAGACACAGGAAAGGCACTGTGATTTAAACACGTTTGTGTAATGTCCTGAAATACAATATTAGAAGGAGACGATTTTGTAAGGCCCTCTGAACACACACACACACACACACACACACACCTGCTGAGATGAGTTACTGCATGTAAATTAGATTGTTATGGTGCTTCGAACATCATTCATTGTTTTTCTATAAAAATTTCCTGCTAGAACTTTTCAGTCCAGGGTTCATCAGGAGACACTTGCAGTGAGCAGCATGACTCCCAGCAGCAGCAGCAGCAGCAGTGTGCCGTGGCTCACTTTCCCTCAACTCATCTCCACACACACACCTCTCAGTGTTCATCTCATTGCTCTCTGGTACGACACAGCACCCACAGCACCACCAACACACAGTGAGTACTACTGCACACACACACACACACACACACACACACACACACACACACACACACACATATAACATTAAGATATAAATATACATAGACATGTTTTCATGTTTCACTGTTAATTCTATCCACAGTCTCACTGATTGTAGGATAGAAGCCAGTTGTCTTCACCCCCAACAGCGTCTCCCTGCAGCATGCGCCCTGCAGGCAGCGCCCCCTATGCGGGTGAGTGTTATTCTAGCTCCACTTCATATTTAACACAAATGACATCACACACACTTCTCTCTCAGATGCACACCATCATTTAACACTGTGTACTACTTCCTTCTCACTGGTATATCAGATGAACACACAGTTACCAGTGGACCACAACATGCCTGACCTTCTAGGACCTGCTCACTCCAGATCCTGCTCCACACCCCAGGTACTACACGTCACAATACTCTCCATGCTAACGTCATGGGGAAACTAACCATATGGAGATTCACACCCATGACCGGCACAGTATGAGTAAAACTATGTGCACCCCTGACTACATATGAGGTTATTCGCCAAATTGTTACCACAAACGAGCTCCATGAAGACATCAGTGTCTAATCTCACTAATAGGTGAATGATCACTAATCAGAATCGGAAAGAGCTTCAATGCCGAGTGTGTTTGCACTTACAAGGAATTTGTTTGTTTGGAAGTTCAGAAGCATCCAGTTACACTTGAAAAAAAAAAGTAAAATAGAAATGAAATAAATAAAACAGTAAAAATTTTCTTAAATCCTTAAAGCCATACCCCAAAATCTAGTGGACAGAAGAGTGGAGGTGTAAATACAGAGGGAATAAATCTGCAATGAGAAGGACATGTGGGTGTGACGGTCAGGTGTGTACATACTTTTCGGACACATAATAACTGATGCATAACTGATACTCATATGGCATCACACTGTATCTTCTGTATCTTCAACAATAATCTATTCCCACTCATGATCCATCAGAGGGCAAAGATCATGTCATGCCAGATTCAACCACTGGCTTCCAAAGGTAACCAGAACCCCATGGGTCACATGATGGAGATGATGTCAACACAGCAGATGAGGTTGGGGCTCCCATTGACACATCAGCCGTATCAGCAGCAGAGACACACCCATCAGCATCAAAGTCAAGAGGAGTCCCCGCCCAGCTGTGCTCACCATTCTCCCCCTGCACATCTGCACTCGGCCCCGGCGCAACACCTGCTGCACCAGCCAAGCCCTGCACCCCAGGCACCACTCTCTATTCAGTGCTTTTTCTGGAATACTCATTTGACTTTCATGATTTTAAGACTGTTATTTATTTATTTTTTTTCAGATGTCACCAGTTCCTAAAAACACCACATGTGCAGAGTCTCCTTCCCAGACAAGTGGAGGGAAACGCAGACGGACAGCAGACGCAGATCCAGACGACCGCAGGCGCAAGTTTTTGGAAAGGAACAGAGCGGCAGCGTCACGCTGCAGGCAGAAGAGGAAGATCTGGGTGACGTCACTGGAAAAGAAGGCAGAGGAACTTACACACACAAACCTGCAGCTCCAGGTACAGAAACACGAGAAGCAGCAAATCCCGTTCGATGCAGTTCCAGCTGTTGGCCACGAGGGGTCAGAATAACACCAAATATACACTATATACACTGTATATATAAAATATATATAATATACACTGAACATCACCTGCTGAGTCCGACTGTCCGAACTGTCCATTAATGCACAAATCCATTACACTACACTACACAACACTACACTACACTACACTACACATGTACAGATTGTAATTGTGAGTGTCTTGTGTTTGTGTGTTTCAGAACGAAGTCACTCTCCTGAAATCAGAGGTGATTCAACTAAAGCAGCTTCTGCTGGCTCATACAGACTGTCCTGTAACTGTGAGACAACGTGAGACACGAGGTGAGAAACACACACACGTTTACATTTCCATGGCCACTTTATTAGGAACACCCAATTTACACTGCTGTCACTTCAATGTTTTTATGTTCTAAGTTCTCCTTTTATGTTTTTTGGTGTGTGCAGTTGGAAGTCCAACAGGAAGTCCTCATCAAACTCACAACGTCCAACACAACAGCATCTCATCATCCTGTACCACACACACGCTCACACGCACACACCTCACCACAAACTCACATTCTGCATCTTAAAGGCACACACTAGTCCAAACACTATTAAGGGAGGTGGCAGTGTTGTGTATCTGGATCGAAGCAGCACTGTGGAGCTGTGGGTCAGGGTGGAAGCTGCATCATCTCTCACTGCGATGGTGGAACACCGCGGCCTGGACGAGGGATTTCCTCAGGGACGTTCACTTCAATCCCTGTGTGTGTTCCTCTCGTCTTTTCTAGCACTTTGTGTTTTGTACTCCTCGTCAGGGGGTCTGTATTATAGTGTAAATATCAACAGATAGTTTCGTATGGCTTTGGATTGCAGCTGCACTTTTTTTTCCAATCCGCACACGTCTCGCACACGTTTCTGCTTCATTAACCGTGTCCGTTATCTCCTCCTGTATATCAGGAATTACACACGCAGTAAACACACACCGTATACACACACACACACACACACACACACACACACACACCATAAGTGCACACACCATAAGTACACACACCAGGCACACACCATACATACCATACACACCGCACACACCATACGTACCATTTACACCGTACACACACATCGTACACACACCGTATACACACACACACACACACACACACACCATACACACACTATACATACCATACACACCGCACACACTGTACACCATATGTACCATTTACACCATACACACACCGTACACACACCATACACACACACCATACACACACCATACATACCATACACACACACCATTACACACCATACGTACCATTTACACCATACACACACCATACACACATTACACACACCGTACACATACCATACACACCGCACACACACCGTACACACCATACGTACCATTTACACCATACACGCACCATACACACACCGTACACACACGTACACACACCGTACACACACCGTACACACACCATACATACCATACACACCGCACACACACCGTACACACCATACACACACCATACGTACCATTTACACCATACACACTCAGTACACACACCGTTCTCATCTCCAGTGTCGGGGTGTTGTTTTTTCCATGTGTACATGAACCACACTGAGATCCAGGTGTTTCACAGCTGCATGGTTCACACTGATTGAGCTGAAAACAGTATTTTTCATGTACAGATTCGCAGAAATAAACGCATAATCCTTTATTTTTGTACCGGCTGACTAACTAATCTGATCGCTCTTTCTGATTAAAAAAAGATCTTTTTACGAAATTCCCCTGCGTTTGTGCTCGTGTCTGCGCTGAGAGAAACATCAGGGTGTGTATCTGATCAAGTTACATAGATGTGTAGTGTGTGCTTTAATAATCATTCATCAGCCGAGTTTATACAAAAAACACACACACACACACACACACACACACACACACACACGTTTGCTCACTTTTGCTTTATGTGCTCCTGTTTATTTGGAAACTGGAGGGTGTGAGTAACGACTAATGAGTGTGTGTTACAGACATAGAATTTCTTACACATGCTGAGAGAATTTTAAAGCTTACACACATGAATACAGGAATATCTTCACTGTATAAATGACAGCATTTACTACACACACACACACACACACACACTTACACATGACATGATGTGAGTCCTGATTGTGTGAATCAGGTTATTACAGAATCATCGTCTCTGCGAGGATCGAAAAACCTCTCAGGAGGGAATTGGATCAAGTCTCCATCCTCAGCCAGAACCCGGCCGCTCTGATACCTGCTGAACTCGGAGGAGACGCACGTGGTTGCCATGGCAGCCCGGTAGGGCCTCCGTGTAGAGTACATGTGACGCACGTGCGCGTGTGTGGACGACTTTCTGTTTCGGATCCTCCTCCTCAGGACACGCCGCAGCCAGACCACGCCCACTAGCAGGATCAGCAGCGCGTTAGCCGCCAGCACCGCTGCGGTCACGTGCTGCAGTCTGATGTCGCTCTCCGCCGCAGGAGACGTGGTGATAAAACCTGCACAATGATCTCGCGGAGCCACCTGGCACAAAGCCCCGCCCACCACGCCTTCCACACAGGTGATGTAGGTGGTGTGTGGGCGGAGCTCCTGCAGCACCACCGCCCGAGCGGATCCGCGGGCGTAAACGTAGCGCTGGAACCGGACGGAGTGTCCGAAGCGGTCGAACAGGATGCGGAACGCGAGCCCTCCAGAAAGCGTGTCCTCAGACATGCTCCAAAACACAGTGGCCGAGTCCGAAGTCACGTTGTTCACGCTCACGTTCGCAATGTAGCGGTGGTTGAACTGACACGCGTCCATCACCCCCACACCCGGTTTCTGCGCCATGGAATCCACGTCGTTCTGACTGCCGGGGTTCTCCAGGACATCGCTCAGCTCCCACGTGCTTGTGTTCTCCTCCATTACATTCTGGAACATTCCTGTTCCAAGGAGAGCTGAGGAAGAGCTTGCTTTCGCAGAAGATCTTGGTGCAGTTCTTGGTCTGAGATTCATTTTCTTCTTCTTGTGACCTCTTTGAACATCTTGAGTCTCCATGTCCTCCTCTTTCTCTCCTCCTCTCTTCAGCCTCTCCTCTACACCTGGTGGCTCCTGCCGTCCTGGTTCTCGTTCTGCCTCGTTCTCTGCTCTGCAGGACAAGCTTCCGGTCAGTTCCTCCAGCAGCTCCGTGTCATTCACGTGATCCAGGTACTTCCCCTGGAGCGTGGGTGGGTGATGGCACTGCACGTGCGCTGTGAGTAACT
Organism: Silurus meridionalis; assembly: GCF_014805685.1. NCBI lineage: Eukaryota > Metazoa > Chordata > Actinopteri > Siluriformes > Siluridae > Silurus > Silurus meridionalis. The sequence continues at coordinate 19,713,509 of NC_060905.1, read as the reverse complement.
TTCCCCGGGCACGTGTCTCCACCATCCACTCTTTTAGCTTCTCCATCCTACAGTCGCATCTCCACTCGTTACCACTCAGGTCCAGCTGGAGGAGAGCAGCGTTAGAGGTGAAGGCACCGCCTGAGATCCTCATGAGCTGGTTGTTGCTCAGGTCCAGCTCTTTGAGACGGGTGAGACGAGCGAAGGCGGCAGGATGGATACGTGTGATCCGGTTGTCGCTGAGATCGAGACGTTCGATGCGCACGATGGGCTCCAGAACACCTGCAAGAATCTCCGTCAGCAGGTTTCCGTTCATGGTGAGTTCTCGGAGACGCGAGAGCCCCCTCAGCGTTCCGTTCTCCAGCTGAACGATGCGGTTGTTACTCAGAGAGAGCTTGGTGAGCTTTTTCAGGTTCTGAAAGACGTGAGCGCTGATGTGGGTGATGTGGTTTTCTGAGAGGA
>NC_060905.1:19673068-19708068 GCF_014805685.1 Silurus meridionalis | reverse complement strand
AATCACATCATCAATACCATCACACCATCAACACCATCAGTCCATCAATACCATTACACCATCAACACCATCAACACCATTACACCATGAACATCATCACACCAACACCACCAGCACCATTAAACCAAACACCATCACACCACCAAACCAACACCAACAACACCATGACAACAACCTGTTTATATATTCAACACAAATCTGTGAATCTCAACCAGGAACTTACTGTGACCTCAGATAATAATAATAATAATAATAATAATAATAATAATAATAATAATAATAATAGTTTTTCTCAGAACAGTAATACAATTTTCAAAACTACTTGTTGAACCTCCACTTCATGTCGTCACTTGTGCACAGTATTTGGTACAATTAATTTAACCTCCAAAACATCTGGACATCAGTTCACTGTATGAGTCATTGAATGTAAAATGGTTAAGTCAGAATCTGTCATTATTAAAATACTTATCAACTTTATTGTGTAAATGTGTTGATTGATGACTTGTGCAGATGAATCTTGAACGTCACTAATGAAGGCGAGCGAACGGCATCAGATCAACCAATCATCAAACGTTTTTCTAAAACAGGTCAAAGGTGAATCTCGAGTGTGTACAGACAGCAAAACACAGAATTACAATTTCTGAAAATGGAAGAACAAGCAAGAAACAAACGAACAGTAATAGAGTACAGGAAAAGTGTGAATCCTGTTCAGTCTCCTGCAATCAATAGAATTAAATATGCAAAACAATGAATACATTTTGTGCTGAAATTCAAAGTTACACCAAACAGAAAAATTCACCATCACACCAACACCAACAACACAATCACACCAACACCATCAAACCATCAACACCATCAACACAATTACACCAACACCATCACACCATCAGCACCAACAACACAATCACACCAACACCATCACCATCAACACCATCAACACAATTACACCAACACCATCACACCATCAGCACCAACAACACAATCACACCAACACCATCACACCATCAACACCATCAACACAATTACACCAACACCATCACACCATCAGCACCAACAACACAATCACACCAACACCATCAACACCATCACACCATCAACACCATCGACACAATCACACCAACACCATCACACCATCAACACCATCAGCACCATCAACACAATCACACCAACACCATCAACACCATCACACCATTAACACCATCAACACAATAACACCAACACCATCACACCATCAACACCATCAACACAATCACACCAACACCATCACACCATCAACACCAACAACACAATCACACCAACACCATCAACACCATCAACACAATTACACCAACACCATCAAACCATCACACCAACACCATCACACCATCAACACCATCAACACCATCACACCAACACCATCAACACCATCACACCATCAACACAATTACACCAACACCATCACACCATCACACCATCAACACCATCACACCAACACCATCAACACCATCACACCATCAACACAATTACACCAACACCATCACACCATCAACACCATCAGCACCATCAACACAATCACACCATCAAACCATCAACACTATCACACCATCAGACAATCAATACTATGACACCATCAACACCATCACACCAACATAATCTCACAAACACCACCAACACCATCAACAGCATAATACCAACACACCATTAACACCATTACTCCAACACCATCAAACCATCACACCAACACCATCAACACAATCACACCATCAACACCATCACACCATCAACACCATCACACCATCAACACCATCACACCATCAACACCATCAACACCATTACACCATCAACACCATCACACCAACACCACCAGCACCATTAAACCAAACACCATCACACCACCAAACCAACACCAACAACACCATGACAACAACCTGTTTATATATTCAACACAAATCTGTGAATCTCAACCAGGAACTTACTGTGACCTCAGATAATAATAATAATAATAATAATAATAATAATAATAATAATAATAATAATAGTTTTTCTCAGAACAGTAATACAATTTTCAAAACTACTTGTTGAACCTCCACTTCATGTCGTCACTTGTGCACAGTATTTGGTACAATTAATTTAACCTCCAAAACATCTGGACATCAGTTCACTGTATGAGTCATTGAATGTAAAATGGTTAAGTCAGAATCTGTCATTATTAAAATACTTATCAACTTTATTGTGTAAATGTGTTGATTGATGACTTGTGCAGATGAATCTTGAACGTCACTAATGAAGGCGAGCGAACGGCATCAGATCAACCAATCATCAAACGTTTTTCTAAAACAGGTCAAAGGTGAATCTCGAGTGTGTACAGACAGCAAAACACAGAATTACAATTTCTGAAAATGGAAGAACAAGCAAGAAACAAACGAACAGTAATAGAGTACAGGAAAAGTGTGAATCCTGTTCAGTCTCCTGCAATCAATAGAATTAAATATGCAAAACAATGAATACATTTTGTGCTGCTGAAATTCAAAGTTACACCAAACAGAAAAAATTCACCATCACACCAACACCAACAACACAATCACACCAACACCATCAAACCATCAACACCATCAACACAATTACACCAACACCATCACACCATCAGCACCAACAACACAATCACACCAACACCATCACACCATCAACACCATCAACACAATTACACCAACACCATCACACCATCAGCACCAACAACACAATCACACCAACACCATCACACCATCAACACCATCAACACAATTACACCAACACCATCACACCATCAGCACCAACAACACAATCACACCAACACCATCAACACCATCACCATCAACACCATCAACACCAACACCAACACCATCACACCATCAATATCATCACACCATCAGCACCATCAACACCATCACCATCAACACCAACACCATCACCATCACACCATTAACACCATCAACACAATAACACCAACACCATCACACCATCAACACCATCAACACAATCACACCAACACCATCACACCATCAACACCAACAACACAATCACACCAACACCATCAACACCATCACACCATTAACACAATCAACACAATCACACCAACACCATCACACCATCAACACCATCAACACCATCACACCAACACCATCAACACCATCACACCATCAACACAATTACACCAACACCATCACACCATCAACACCATCAACACCATCACACCAACACCATCAACACCATCACACCATCAACACAATTACACCAACACCATCACACCATCAACACCATCAGCACCATCAACACCATCACACCATCAACATCAACAACACCAACAACACAATCACACCAACACCATCAACACCATCAACACTATCAACACAATCACACCAACACCAACACCATCACACCATCAATACCATCAACACTATCAACACCATCAGCACCATCAACACAATCACATCACCACCATCAGCACCATCAACACAATCACACCAACACCATCAACACCATCACACCATCAACACAATCACACCAACACCATCAGCACCATCAACACCATCACACCATCAACACCAACACCAACAACACAATCACACCAACACCATCAATATCATCACACCATCAACACCAACAACACAATCACACCAACACCATCAACACCATCAACACTATCAACACAATCACACCATCAACACCATCAGCACCATCAACACAATCACACCAACACCATCACACCATCAACACCATCAACACTATCAACACCATCAGCACCATCAACACAATCACATCAACACCATCAGCACCACCAACACAATCACACCAACACCATCAACACCATCACACCATCAACACAATCACACCAACACCATCACACCATCAACACCATCAACACCATCACACCATCAACACAATTACACCAACACCATCACACCATCAGCACCAACAACACAATCACACCAACACCATCAACACCATCACACCATCAACACCATCGACACAATCACACCAACACCATCACACCATCAACACCATCAGCACCATCAACACAATCACACCAACACCATCAACACCATCACACCATTAACACCATCAACACAATAACACCAACACCATCACACCATCAACACCATCAACACAATCACACCAACACCATCACACCATCAACACCAACAACACAATCACACCAACACCATCAACACCATCACACCATTAACACAATCAACACAATCACACCAACACCATCACACCATCAACACCATCACACCATCACACCAACACCATCAACACCATCACACCATCAACACAATTACACCAACACCATCACACCATCAACACCATCAACACAATCACCAACACCATCAACACCATCACACCATCAACACAATTACACCAACACCATCACACCATCAACACCATCAGCACCATCAACACCATCACACCATCAACATCAACAACACCAACAACACAATCACACCAACACCATCAACACCATCAACACTATCAACACAATCACACCAACACCAACACCATCACACCATCAATACCATCAACACTATCAACACCATCAGCACCATCAACACAATCACATCACCACCATCAGCACCATCAACACAATCACACCAACACCATCAACACCATCACACCATCAACACAATCACACCAACACCATCAGCACCATCAACACCATCACACCATCAACACCAACACCAACAACACAATCACACCAACACCATCAATATCATCACACCATCAACACCAACAACACAATCACACCAACACCATCAACACCATCAACACTATCAACACAATCACACCATCAACACCATCAGCACCATCAACACAATCACACCAACACCATCACACCATCAACACCATCAACACTATCAACACCATCAGCACCATCAACACAATCACATCAACACCATCAGCACCACCAACACAATCACACCAACACCATCAACACCATCACCATCACACCATCAACACAATCACACCAACACCATCACACCATCAACACCATCAGCACCATCAACACCATCACACCATCAACACCAACAACACCAACAACACAATCACACCAACACCATCAATATCATCACCATCAACACCAACAACACAATCACACCAACACCATCAACACCATCAACACTATCAACACAATCACACCATCAACACCATCAGCACCATCAACACAATCACACCAACACCATCACACCATCAACACTATCAACACCATCAGCACCATCAACACAATCACATCAACACCATCAGCACCATCAACACAATCACCAACACCATCAACACCAACACCATCAACACAATCACCAACACCATCACACCATCAACACCATCAGCACCATCAACACCATCAACACCATCACCATCAACACCAACAACACAATCACACCAACACCATCAACACCATCACCATCAACACCAACAACACAATCACACCAACACCATCAACACCATCAACACTATCAACACAATCACACCATCAACACCATCAGCACCATCAACACAATCACACCAACACCATCACACCATCAACACCATCAACACTATCAACACCATCAGCACCATCAACACAATCACATCAACACCATCAGCACCACCAACACAATCACACCAACACCATCAACACCATCACACCATCAACACAATCACCAACACCATCACACCATCAACACCATCAGCACCATCAACACCATCACACCATCAACACCAACAACACCAACAACACAATCACACCAACACCATCAATATCATCACACCATCAACACCAACAACACAATCACACCAACACCATCAACACCATCAACACTATCAACACAATCACACCATCAACACCATCAGCACCATCAACACAATCACACCAACACCATCACACCATCAACACTATCAACACCATCAGCACCATCAACACAATCACATCAACACCATCACCATCAACACCATCAACACCATCACACCATCAACACAATCACACCAACACCATCACACCATCAACACCATCAGCACCATCAACACCATCACACCATCAACACCAACAACACCAACAACACAATCACACCAACACCATCAATATCATCACACCATCAACACCAACAACACAATCACACCAACACCATCAACACCATCAACAATATCAACACTATCACACCATCAACACCATCACACCATCAACACAATCACACCAACACCATCACACCATCAACACCATCACACCAGCAACACCATAATACCAACACACCATTAACACCATTACTCCAACACCATCAAACCATCACACCAACACCATCAACACCATCACACCAACACCACCAACACCAATGGATGAATGAATACATTTTGTGCTGCTGAAATTCAAAGTTACACCGAACAGAAGACATTCAGCCTCGTGCATTATCTGTCACTGTGATCATACTGACAACATGACAACGTTTTGACGATCTTTGTTTGTGAGAAAAAGCTGTAATAATGTGTTTATAGACTCTAACTGAGGTTGAACTCTGTGGAAAAAGACAAACAGTGGAGGAATAAAAATGAATGTTGTGAATGAAAGATTCTTCTGTGACAATCTTCTGTGTGGACCAGGAAGAGGCTCAGTGCTTTTGTTCTCTCCTGGACAGTTGGATCTTCTCTCTCATCTCACCTGCTTCCACTTCTAACTCATTCTCCACACTGCATTAATCAGTTCTGAAATGGGAATGAAATGTTAAATAAAGGGCTGATATGACCTAATTCCTGAGGTGTGTGTGTGTGTGTGTGTGTGTGTGTGTGTGTGTGTGAGTTTCGAGGCCTGTACAGGGATTCCCCTAGCTATGCAGGAGAGCAGGAAGCTTTTTTTTATCTTCCCAGACTGGCTTTCAGGCCGAAGCAGTCACATTGCTGGATATTTTCTCTTTCTCTCTCTCTCTCTCTCTCTCTCTCTCTCTCTTCCATTCCGGAAGGTTTTTTTTTTTTAATTAACAATCCAGTGACATTCCTCACGGTATTTACCTTCCCAACCCAGAAACTATCGAAATTGTAATACAGGCATTCCTGAGGCTACATCTCTCTCTCTCTCTCTCTCTCTCTCTCTCTCTCTCTCTCTCTCTGTCATTCTCTGTGTAATAAAACACTGAAACTGATAGTTCTCGAAGCTGCTGATCTCCTCTCGGCTACAGGAGCAAACACACACCGCCCTGAACGCCACAGGCCTGTCATTAACGCTAACACGCTAACACGCTAACTTGACTGAGCGAGACACTGACTGACACTGACAGCCTTCTGTGTCTATTACACTCTATTACACACATTACACTCCATTACACCCTGACCCGTTACTATGGCCGCTCACTCGCGCCATGCGTTACCATGACAACACAAAAAACTTTGGCTTATGTGGAAATTATTTTCACTTTTGGACCAAATAAACGAATAAATAAATAAATAAATAAATAAATAAATAAAGACATTGGTCATGTGGCATCAGTCACGTTGATTCTTCTACTTATAGGAATGTTGTATAAAAGCAACATCATAATCACGCCTGTCCCTACATGAGATTATATGAGATTACCAGAGATTACCTGAGATTACAAAAATTTAATGAGATTACATGAGATTACATGAGATTACATGATCTCCTGATATGATTATCCTGCACAGTTCGGTGTGAGGTTCTAGAGCAGCATTACACAGAGTGTTCCTGTAGCAGTGTGTCGAACACTACTGAGAAAAAGAGAGAGTGTTTCATGGCGTGAGAACTCCCTGTGAGAAAGTGAAATCAGAATGTTCTCAGTTTTCTGTTTATTGGTGAGTGATGAACATTTATGATGAAATCCTGAGCCATAAATATGTGTGTATGAGATGAAGGAGCTCATAGGAAACGCTCTTCACCTGCAGTAAGAGAATGTCTCTAATGAGTCATGTATACACAATCACACCATGGTCACTGCACACCTTGATGATCTGCTCGGGTTCTCCAGACAACGAGGGACACAATCAGACCTTTAATACACTCCGATCTTTGTTAGAGAAATTCCACTCCTGGGTGGTACAGAGCTAATCCCCTCCTGGGCATTTATACTGCTGTGTGTTTCTGTTACACACACACACACACACACACACACACACACTCTCATTAATCTCATGAATAGCTTCAGTAGTAAGTAATGAAGTAAGTATGAGGAAGCTCCTGGTGGGATGTACAGAAGATGAACAGGTTGTGGAAATCGGATACACATTTCTCCAGCATTTAAAACGAAGAGCAGACACATGAAGGAAGTAAAGATCTGTTTTAGATGATTTGATCTGTAGGTCAACAGTCAGCTCTGTGGCCTCTGTCCATCTCCACCTCCAAGCCCACTCCCTGCATTCTGCCATGCTGTGGGCTTCAGTCACAACCAATCAGAATCCAGCCCTCATGCCCACTGGATCCTGGAAGAGGTTCCTCTGGGTCAGAAGCATTGTAAGCGTGCTGTGACTCACAAACATCGTGCTGCAGCTTCACAATGAGATTGAACAGAGCAGGCAACGTCACAGAGGCCTTCAAAGTGCTGTTTCTCCAAACTCCTGCATAGGGCTGAGCCATGGCAGCTACATTGTAGTAAAGGGTTGGGCTCGCTTAGAAACCTTAAGAATGCTCCCCACCTAACAAACGAGGAAGGTAGAAGAGGAAACACACACACACACACACACACACACACACACACACACACACACACACACGAACTGAAAGAGATTGTCTGAGCGTTGCTAAGGCAACCACCGTTCCGTTTCAGGGCTAAATCAGACCTACCTGTCTGCGTACCACGTGACCGATCCTGGCTCTCCACCAATCAGAGTAAAGGACAGGTGCGTCTGTGCTGGTTTCGGAGGCGGAATCGAGCAGGTGGTAAAAAACAAAACAAAAGCGCAGTTATAAATACCTGCTGCCGCACAGACACGAGGTTGTTAGAGACAGAGGCCATCATGAGCGATGAGTGTGTGCAGTGGTGTGTGCGTGTGTGCGCAGGATCCGCGAGACGCTGGAGTGTGTAGTGCGCTGATTTGCGGCGCGCGCCGTGTCTCCAGCCCGGGGACTTCAGAGCGTCAGGTGGCATCTAGCAGAACTTCCAGGTGAGTGGATCAGGAATGAGCTTAAACTAGAACCTGTGAAGCATCTTAAGAGAGTCTGACATCACACACGCGCGCGTCTCCAAGCTTTAATCCATAGGGTTTTGAACAGGAGTGTGTGGGTTCAGTTCCCCCTGCACCTGTTAACTCTTAGGGCTTGGTATAAAAGTATCTGGTGGTGAAGAAGTTTAGGTAAATCATCATCATCATCATCATCATCATCTCTCACTCACACACTCTTGTTATTCCTAACTCCTAGACTATAATGAGATGTAAGGTAGACAGGATGTGTGTGTGTGTGTGTGTGTGTGTAATGGTTATCACCCAGACCTGCTCTCGTGTTGGTCAGACTGAACTTTAATCTGGTGAAGCGTTACTCGTTCTTTTTTTTTATGAAGCAGTAAAGTGAAAGATGCGCCCCCCTGAGAGATCCCGCGGTACTGCAGGGATAAATGTACAGGGGAATCGAACCCATATACATATGACTAACGCTGTTATAATGATCGAATGTTTTAGTCCAAAACGTATGTTGGGTTTATTGTCTTTGTGTGACCAAATATTTTTATTCTTATTTGTACAGAGATCATAAATGTCTGTATTACACAATGCACCATTATAATTCCATTTATCCAGTTAAGATGGAAATGGTAGTGTGAGGGGTGAATAGGAGTGTGTGGGGTGAACAGGAGAGTGGTAAGTGGTTAGGGTGAATGAAAGAGTGATGGGGTACCTGGAAGTTGGTAGGTGTTGGTTTGAATAGGTGTAAGATGGGGGTGAGTAGGGAAGTAGTAGGGGTAAATGGGCAAGAAGTATGTGTTGTGGTGAATAGAAGAGTATTTTGGGTGGGGTGACTCGGAGAGTGGTGGGGTGAATGGAAGACTGGTGGGGTGAATGGGGAGTGGTGGAGTGAATGTGAGTGGTGGGGTGAGTGGCAGAGTGGTGGGGTGAATGGGAGAGTGGTGGGGTGAATGGGGAGTGGTGGGGTGAATGGGAGTTGTGGGGTGAATGGGAGAGTGGTGGGGTGAATGGGGAGTGGTGGGGTGAATGGGAGAGTGGTGGGGTGAATGGGGAGTGGTGGGGTGAATGGGAGAGTGGTATGGGTGAATGTGAGAGTGGTGGGGTGAATGGGAGAGTGGTGGGGTGAATGTGAGAGTGGTGGGGTGAATGGGAGAGTGGTGGGGTGAATGGGAGAGTGGTAGGAGTGAATGGGAGAGTGGTGAATGGGAGAGTGGGGTGAATGGGGAGTGGTGGGGTGAATGGGAGAGTGGTACAGGTGAATGTGAGAGTGGTGGGGTGAATGTGAGAGTGGTACGGGTGAATGTGAGAGTGGTACGGGTGAATGTGAGTGGTGGGGTGAATGTGAGTGGTGCGGGTGAATGTGAGAGTGGTGGTGAATGTGAGAGTGGTGGGGTGAATGGGAGAGTGGTGGGGTGAATGGGGAGTGGTGGGGTGAATGGGAGAGTGGTACGGGTGAATGGGAGAGTGGTGGGGTGAATGGAGAGTGGTGGGGTGAATGGGAGAGTGGTACAGGTGAATGGGAGAGTGGTAGGGGTGAATGGGAGAGTGGTAGGGGTGAATGGGAGAGTGGTAGGGGTGAATGGAAGAGTGGTGGGGTGAATGGGAGAGTGGTGGGGTGAATGGGAGAGTGGTAGGGGTGAATGGGAGAGTGGTAGAGGTGAATGGAAGAGTGGTGGGGTTGAATAGGTATGTGGTGGGGTGAATGGGAGAGTGGTGGGGTTAATATGAGAGTGGTAGGGGTGAATGGGAGAGTGGTAGGGGTGAATGGAAGAGTGGTAGGGGTGAATGGGAGAGTGGTGGGGTGAATGGGAGAGTGGTAGGAGAGTGGTGGGGTGAATGGGAGAGTGGTGGGGTGAATGGGAGAGTGGTAGGAGAGTGGTGGGGTGAATGGGAGAGTGGTAGGGGTGAATGGGAGAGTGGTGGGGTTGAATAGGGATGTGGTGGGGTGAATGGGAGAGTAATTGTGATGGGGTGAATGGAAGTGTAGTAGATAGTAGGGTTGGAAGGTAGTTGGGGTAGATGGGATGGTGGTGTGGTGAATGGCTATACTTTAGTAAAGAGGAGGTGACATTGCTATGGAAAATTCTCTTTGTTTCTCCAGGTTTTAAAACAAAATGACAGAAAAGACAGCTCCTTGGTGGAGATCCTTTGTGGGAAAGCGGCGGAAAACGGCTAGAGAATCTGCTTCAATCCTGGAGCAAGACCTCACAGCCTATGCATCCACCGAATCCAGCCAGCAGCCCCATGCCATTAGCACCACCCCAGAGCAGAAAGGAACCTCGGTGAGCAGTTCCCAAGCCGTAGGAGGCAAAGCCACGTTCACTGATGACACTTACGACGACTCTGTCGTACAGCCGACCTTCAGCGAGAGCGCCAACCGCCGCAACCTGCGAGTCTCACGCTCGGGTCGCTTCAAGGAGAAACGACAGACACGTGTGGGAATTCCCGAGCACTACGAAAACACAGAGAGGGTGGAGCCACCGAGCAAAAGCAACAAGGACTAAAGCTGTAGTTGAAACACCTGAAGACCATGACTCATTGCTATAAATTCCAGAGTTAGGACTGGAAGAGTACTTTGGTTCTGGGAGATGAAAGGACCTGACTGGTCTCTCCTGGTTCCTCTTACGTTCTCCACACTGAAGAAACAAACCATTTTTTATGTCTGTGTGGATCTCGATTGCACTGAAGTTATTGTGTTTCGAGGAACACCATTACAAGGCTCCGGCTTTTTTATAGTAAATGAAGATGATGCTGCCGATTTTCTCTTTCCGTAATGAAGAGAAGAAGAAGAAAAAGAAGATGATGAGAGCATGTGGATAGAAGAACATGTCCTCTTCTTTAGGAAGTTCTTACTATATTTTTGGAGTAGAAACACTTTATGAAGGTTTTTATAACATAGAAAAAAAAATATATATATATATGTTGATTACGAAGGTTGAACAATTGCACTGTAAAATAACGGTGGTTTGTGAAGATTTACTGTTTTTGCTGCTTGCAGGGAAATGAAGTTTGTTTTATGTACTGATTTCTTTTACGTCATAAGCTTCCAGACATTGATATGATAAGCTCCAGGCAGAAGAGTGAAACGGGAGGGAGGTATAATGAAGGCAGATACGGTGTAAAAACGTCACTAATGATGTAACGGGATGTAATGTGGCTCTACTGGCAGGGCTGAATAGAACCGGGTTCTATGACGTGCACAAGGAACTTTCGTTTGTTATTTTTTATTTTTACAAGCATGAGGTTTTAAAAAATTAATCGTTTTTAGGAATATGTATTTTGATCAGATTTTGGAGATGCAGCATGCTGTTGTAAATAAAAGTTTCAGAATCAATGCAAATACACTGGTTATTATAGTAATGGTTTATCTATTTAAATCATACCGTACTGTGTGTGTGCGTGCGTATGCGTGTGTGTGTGTGTGTGTGTGTGTGTGTGTGTGTGTGTGTGTGTGTGTGTGTGTGTGTGTGTGTGCGTGCATATGCGTGTGTGTGTGTGTGTGTGTGTGTCAGGACGTCAGTGTAATTGTTGTAAAGGGTGGAGCAGTCTGAGCGTCAGTAATAGACATATTTAGAGCTCCAGTATTTTAAAGGTTGTGATCTTTAGGGTTGCCCTGTATCACAGCATTCCTTCTCTCTCTCTCTCTCTCTCTCTCTCTCTCTCTCTCTCTCTAACCTGAACTTTAACCCCAGGGGGTCCCACTGATCAAACAGCACAGAATAAGTTCTGAATTTTTCATCACCATTCACCATATATAGTAACACTTTCCTTGTCAAAAAAGTCCCAATCAGACATGGCTCAGAAGTTCATACCTTCAAATCCCAGCACCACCAATCTGCCACTACTGGACCCTTGAGCAAGACCCTTTATCCTCACCTGCACAGTTATAAATCACCCTTGTGTGTGTGTGTGTGTGTGTGTGTGTGTGTGTGTGTGTGTGTGTATGTGTGTGTGTGTGCATTCCATTCCTTCAGTTACATTTTCGAGTGATGTGCTGGTGTGAAATAGCAACAAATAAGCTAACACTGACAAAATAATCTGCTCATCACCCTCAGCTAAAGTGTGTTCCATGTGCAGGCCATGACGAAGATCTAGATGATAACGATGAATACCTCATAGTGCAGTAACACTTTCATACCACAAGGGGGGTAAATACACTCTCAGAAGTATGCAGATCTTTTCTACAGATCTGCTTTGGTGCTACCTGTAGATGGAGTTCTCTGTAATTGGAGACACTCTGTGCAGCTGAAGATGGTTCCACATCAACAACCTAAAGATCCTGAGCAACTTGTGAACTTTTGAGGATGGATTTGAACTGTAATTAATATCAACAGCTACAATGTGCTCAGGACCACAGTTTACAAGAACTGGTGAACAGTACACCTGAACAATCCTGGACCTGTAATGAATGGTGTTGAGGATGAGGACCCTTTTGAGTCTGGTTCCTCTCAAAGTTTCTCCCTTCACCACAATCACCACTGACTCACTCATTAGGGATGAATTTACTATTATTAAGAAACAATTTTATAGGCACTAAAACGTATACATTATTTAAAGCTGTTTTGAAACGATGTTTACTGTTAAAAACGCTACACAAATAAAATAACATAAAATAAAATACTTATATTTATAGTCTCTATAATATACAGGGGAGCCACGCCTTCCTTCACATTGGCCCCGCCCATTCACCCTCCCACCAGCCCCATCTGCATTTGGCATTCAGGTTGCGTCACACTCCCCAAGGCGGGGAGAACCGCTATAATGCGCGTGCGTGCGCGCGCGTGTGTGCTTCAGTCTGAGGTTAGTATATGAAGCAGTGTGACAGTGTGGATCTGAGGTCAGGAGGCTGCTGGAGAAGTGCAGTCTATTATTATTCATCTAATTATAACCCAGGAACAGGATCTCTCACACACACACACAGAGCTGGGTGAGATCCCTCACAGATCCCTCACAGATCCCTCAGACTTGGTCTGCTCCTAATCTGAGGTAAAGTACACTTTACTTTTTAAATGATGTCTGTGGAAGTGAAATGAAATTCCTGTAGAACACATATACCTGTGTGAGGTACTAACTGTCCTGAAGTAATGAGGTACTACAGAATATGTTCTGAGGTACTGATAATCCTAAGGTAGTACATGTCCTGAGGTACCAACACTCTTAGGGTACTTAAAGCTGTGACGTACTAACAGTCAAAGTAATTATATTATAGCAGTACTGAGGTACTTAATGTTCTGAAGTATTAATAGTACTGATGTATTATATGTTCTGAGGTATTAAAAGTCATTAAGTACTAAATGTTCTAAGTTATTAAAAGTTATTAAGTACTAAATGTTCTGAGGTACCAAAAGTTATTAAGTACTAAATGTTCTGAGGTACTAAGTCATTAAGTACTAAATGTTCTGAGGTACTAAAAGTCATTAAGTACTAAATGTTCTGAGGTACTAAAAGTCATTAAGTACTAAATGTTCTAAGTTATTAAAAGTCATTAAGTACTAAATGTTCTGAGGTACTAAAAGTCATTAAGTACTAAATGTTCTGAGGTACTAAGTCATTAAGTACTAAATGTTCTAAGTTATTAAAAGTTATTAAGTACTAAATGTTCTGAGGTACCAAAAGTTATTAAGTACTAAATGTTCTGAGGTACTAAGTCATTAAGTACTAAATGTTCTGAGGTACTAAAAGTCATTAAGTACTAAATGTTCTGAGGTACTAAAAGTCATTAAGTACTAAATGTTCTGAGGTACCAAAAGTTATTAAGTACTAAATGTTCTGAGGTACTAAAAGTTATTAAGTACTAAATGTTCTGAGTTACCAAAAGTTATTAAGTACTAAATGTTCTGAGTTACCAAAAGTTATTAAGGTACTAAATGTTCTGAGTTACCAAAAGTTATTAAGGTACTAAATGTTCTGAGGTGCCAAAAGTTATTAAGTACTAAACTTTCTGAGGTACTACAGGGTTCCCGCGGGGTCCTAAAAAGTCTTAAAAGCATTGAATTTATTAATTTGGAAATAATACCTTAAAAAGTCTTTAAAAAGTCTTGAATTTTGATGTCTGGGTCTTAAAAATTGTGCTGTATGTAACTTCTCCATATTGTAATTTTCCTCAAAAGTTTCATTTGTCAACCACGATTATTTTGATTAAATGACGTAGTATAAAAGAGTGGCGGAACCAATAATTGAGAACGCAACGCAGCCCCGGGTCACCGTACAAAATACTGCGAACACGTGATGCCTTCAGTAAAGGAAGATCATGTGCTACGACACCACAGCCATAGACTACAACACAACACAACACAACAAGCAAAGGAGAAGCGCGAGAAATCAATGAAAATCTCAGCATTCCACAGGAAAGGTTGACTGACGCACACAGTTATATTTTTTAAGTTTGTTTTTACGTTAGCTAGCTACCGATTTAATTCTGAGGTTATGGGGAAATGTAAATTTAATGAAGCGTGGCTGGATAAAAACTCTTTTCGTCATTGGTTAAAACCAGTGGACAACAACGTTTTTGAGGCGTTTTGCACCATATGCAAAAAAAGGATTTAGCTATGTACAATGGAATGAAGGCATTAGAGTCTCATGCCAAGTCGTCCAAGCACATAAACGCTCTCAATGGACAAAAACAAACTCCTTCCATCGCCTGCGTGTTTCAACCAACTAATGTTAGCCAGCTATCTGCTAATGTGCCTGAAGTGGCAACAGGAGCTAATGTTAGCTAATGTGATAAATGTTAGTTATAAATGGTCTTAAAAAGGTCTTAAAAAGACTTGAATTTAACTTGAAGAAACCTGTAGGAACCTTGTACTAAAAGTCCTGAGGTACTAAAAGTTATTAAGTACTAAATGTTCTGAGGTACTTCCTGTCTTGGTTCTGTAGTGTTTTCTGATCTGAGAAGTATGTGTGTGTGTGTGGGTGTGTGTGTGTGTGATGTAGACCTGTAGACCAGCAGCTTGTTCTCACAGTGTGTATTGTGGTGAGTTTATGAGGCCTGATGTGTCCTACAGGTTTCTCTCTGGTGAACTAAACCTAGCAGTTAACAAAACTCCACCTCAAACTACCTGGTACCTAAAAGTACCAGAACTACTGGAACTAGCTCAGAAATGTGTGTGCTGGAGAAGAATTGTGCTGGGAAACATTGTCTTTCTGATTGACAGAAGGTATCTTCTCCTCTCATCTCTCCTCTCCTCTCAAGGTATCTTCTCCTGAAGAGTAGGTCAGGAACTAAACGTAGCATCATATAACATTTATTGTTATTGATTATATATTTATTTATCCTTCTTCACCCACTCCTACCATCTAACACTCCATACACTGATCCTTTTCTAGCACAGGTTTGTTCTTTCATACAGGTATAATATTCTATCACACACTACACCACGAGCACTTTCAATTTTCCAGTAACATGTTCACGCGTCATCTCCAGCGTCTCCACGCTCCTAAAGAGGCTCTGGAGGATTCCTCGCCTGTTGTTATGCACTGAGCACCAAACACACAGTTTAGAACGCACCTCATGTCTTCTCAACAACCTTCCCAGAATGTGAAAACAACCACAGTATTTCCTGCAGTTAACCATCTGCTGATCATCTCCTAATCAGGTTCCCTGACCAGACTGTGAAGACTTTTCTGTTTCAGAGACGTTCATATGGGCATTGTTGAGACAATAAGGAGTGTATTTGTCGAGGAATTGCTCAGCCATGTTTTCCAGCTCAGAATGCTTCTCTTCTTCTTCCTCTGTAAGAAAGTGGGAGGCACACACATGTCCCAAACAATCTCCTCCATTGTTATAGTTAGGTCCTTTCAGCTCTTAGAAGAAGTTGCTGAAACGCTGCTCTGAGATCAGTCTTGGTGATTCCAGACTGTGGACAGTGAGCAGGTTTCTGCTGGTGGCTTTATCCTAGATATGAAGCTGAGCTCCTGTCAGCACGATGGACAATTTTCCTTCCCAGCGCAAGTTCTTGGAAGGCCTGGGGAGGGGGAGGGGGGGTGCTGCAATGAGGAACAATACACTCTCTAATAGCTGTGCTGATGTTTGAAACAGTAGCAGCATAGAGAACCGAGGAACAGCATGAGACACAAACACAAAAATATCAACATGTAGCACGGTACAGTGTTTATCATCATTACAAGGTGGTATTATGAAGATCAGAGACTAATGGTGGAACTAGTGCTGTTCTGACCGTGTGTAACACCACATCTGCAATTTCATCCTGGACAGGGTGAAAAACTCTTAATGTGACGTACAAAACATCGATGGAAGACGATATAAGATCAGGAAGACCTTCAAGGAGCTTCAACCTCCGAAAATGGCGAAACCTTTCAGCAACTCGTGCATGATGATCGTCGGAGAACAATCCGCAAGAAAGAAGCAAGAAAGAAGACTTTGAAGTTTCACTTTTATAATATTACAGTTCTGAATAAAGAACAGATTTGAGTCTAATAAAATCACTGAGCTTCCAGTCTGGGAGATTCCATAGATCCGATCTCAGACCTGCTTCAAACCTCTTCATCTCGCTAGAGATCATAATCTGAACCCTCTAACTCTTATAAGTGATGGAGTGAAGCAGGACCATGTCCACACAGGAAACCTGGTAGGGACAGAGCCTTCGAAAACTGGTTGTGAGATGTCTTTAGAGCAAATAGATCTTCAGGATGAGCAGGACACAAGGATTTTTCAGGTCCAGGATGAAAACCCCTGCAGATGTGTGAGGACCATGAAACATGAATGGACTGTTTAACCGTTTAAATGTCCATCAATCAGCTTACATGAAGTGTGTGTGTGTGTGTGTGTGTGTGTGTGTGTGTGTGTGTGTGTGTGTGTGTGTGTGTGTGTGTGTGTGTGTGTGTGTGTGAGACACAGAGAATAAGAGTATGGCTATTCTTTTATTTGCAGACTTCTTGGAGCAGCCATGCCTATCCCCCCTCCTCCTCCTTCTCTTCCTCCTCCTCCACCACCCCCACTAGGTGTCCTACAGGTAACTAACACACACACACACACACACACACACACACACACACACACACACACACTGTGCATATAAATGTAAAATTTGAACAGTGACACCAATGTGTTCAGTCACTTCTTATCCACACACTCACTCTGCAAACCACCTGGACACATTTGCAATATTAATTAGAGCTACAATTGCACCCACACGCACACACACACACACACACACACACACACAGAGTAACAGATGATCCTCATGCCTCCTGGTTAATTTATGTTTCATTTGATACGTGTGTGGGGGGGGGTCTGTGTGTGTCTGTCACCTCTACACACCTCTCCCTCCATGCAAACTGTACATTTTTCCATCATTAGTATGTGTGTGTGTGTGTGTGTGTGTGTCTGTGTGTGTGTGTGTGTGTGTGTGTCTGTGTGTCTGTGTGTGTGTGTGTGTGTGTGTGTGTGTGTGTGTTTTACCCTCAACCACATTGCCTGTGAATCCACACAGTAGATATAAACTGTGTGCAGTGTAGACCCCGGACTTTTGACTTCATGCATTTTAATTGAAAGCTCTGATCAGCCAATCACAAGGCAGGTGAGTCTCAGAAACTGCTGGTCTCCTGATGGGTGTTTACACCGAGTGGTGCAATAAACAAACAGAGAGATAAAAGAGATCGGAGGAAAATGACCAATGTGTTCTGACGGACACTGGAGAATATTGTAGATCATAATAATCCACAGCCAGGGTTCACAGAGAAGCATCTCAGCATGCATAATATATCAAACAGTGAGCAAAAGACCATATCAGGTTCCTCTCCTGTCAACCAGGAACAGGAATCTGAGACTATCATGGACACAGACTCACTGAGACTGGACAGAGAAGAATTAGGAAAATCTTCGACCCACATTTTTCTCTCTCTCTCTCAGTCCCAGACTGAGCCTCCTACAGCGCAGTGTGGTGACTCGGGACGAAGCGCACTCCTGGCAGAGATTCAGAAGGGAACCAGACTGAAGAAGGTGGTGCATGTGAACGACCGCAGCGCTCCCACCCTCACCAGTGAGTCCAAACCACAGCCATAATCATACCATATTTCACATTAACCATATTATTGAAGGTGTTCTCACACAGACTGACACCAGGCTTGTAACAGGAGACGGTCTGGATCACTGTCTGGTTCTGCTTTTAAACTGGCACCTCATCTTTCTCGTTTATAACAGAGCTGCCGGGGTGACCGGGATACTTTCCTTTAATAGACTGGATCTAATTCCTGTGCTTTTGTGTGTGTGTGTGTGTGTGTGTGTGTGTGTGTGTGTGTGTGTGTGTGTGTGTGTGTGTGTGTGTGTGTGTATACGTTCTTCTCTGTCACAGAGCCCAGAGTGAACACTTTGGGTGGTAACAGTGGAGCAGGTATTAACTCTGGTGGACCTACAGCCTCACAAGGACCTACTCTGAGTGGACTATTTGCTGGAGGATTTCCTGCCCTCAGACCTGTTGGACAGAGAGACAAAGGCTTACATAGCCATCCAGGTGCCTGATCTACTACTGACCACCAGATCCATTACTTATTGATAAACCTTCATGTTCTGTTCAAGTCAGGTTTTATCTTCTGGTTTGTAAAACATGCTTGGATCAATTCGATCACTTTAATGACACATCATTCTCATCTAATAATTGCAGAACAGTCATTGTACATTCATGGTGAGGAGAACATGAGAAGAACAGTGATAATATTGTTTGTGTCTCTCTCTCTTTTTTGTGAAGTGACTCGGTCCGGTTCTGCTGCCAGTCTGAAACAGCCTCTGTGGAATCTGCCATCTCAGGGAGAGAGTTTCAGGGGCAGCACTCCAGATCTCTCTCCATCCAGCAGATCTTTGGAAAGGACATCTTCTCTATTAAAAACACGTCCCGTCTCCTCGTACACGGCCCCACCGTCCCCCAGCCAAGCCACTCCCCCAAGCTTTAAACCTTTATCTTGTCCTCCTACTATAACTCCTCCTCCTATTCCTCCTCATCAGGAACATGCAAGGAACAAGTCTCCTCCTCTCTCCACCTGTCTTCCACCTCCACCCCCTCCTCAAATCACCAAACCCACATGGCTACCTATTCAGTCTTACTCCATTCCGATGTCTACGATGCCACTTCCGCCCCCACATTCTTTAATCCCATCTGTCGCTCTTTCTGATAGGTTGTCTGGTTTCTTCTACTCTGAGCCTCCTTCTCCAAAACCAGGAGATGCAAGGTTCAGTCCTCCTGCTCCACCCCCACCACCTTTTTCTGCCTCTTTTACACCTACACCTGCATCTTTGCCCCCTCCTCCACTTCCCCCGCCCCCTAAACTGCCTGCAGGGTCCATGTACCGCCCCGCAGTTCCTCTGCTGCCCCCCTCTTACCCCTGCACAGCACCCACCCGGAAGCCTCCCGCAGTCCCAGGAGCTGCAGGTACACACTTTAAAGTTCTTTCTTTATCCAGATGACTGTAGATCACAAGTCTCTGCCAGTTAAACATCTGGTTATTAGGTGACCTTGATATTTATCACTGCTTCAGCCACAGGTATTAACACACTGTGTCGTTTTGATTGACAGGTGCTGGGAGATTGGCTCCTCCCCCTGCTTCACCTGCTCGTTCTCCAACAACCGAGTTGTCGAGCAGAATTCCACCCCCTCTCCCACCTCTGCCCCCGGTCCCACCCCTCTGCATGAGGAACGGACACCTGCACAACTTCGGCAAAGGTCCTGCAGTTTTAGAAGACTTTCTGTTCCAATAGTGATTTATGTTTGTCTCATGTCTTATTACTGTCTCGCTGTGTGTTTTAGATGACTTCGAATCTAAGTTTCATTTCCACCCTGTTGAGGAGTTCCCTCCTCCTGAGGTCTTCAGGCCCTTTCCGAGAATATACCCGAGCAAAGAGAACAGAGGTACAACACGCTTCCTGTGTGTGTGTGTGTGTGTGTGTGTGTGTGTGTGTGTGTGTGTGTAAACATTTGTACACTTGAACTGTCTACACTGATCTCCTCCCAGGATCTGATCAGCATCTTTCCTCTCCACAGTCTCATCACAAGCTCCTGGCGTGAGAACCCACTTACGATGAAAAAAAAGTTGTGGAATTTGGTGCTGACCTTCATTATTTATCTCATCATCATCATCTTTTCAATGAGGAGAACGAAGGTCCAACTTCATATTCAGATGATTTCTGACCTGAACCATCACTCAGGACACAATCCAGGAGAACCTCAGGAGCAATTATTAAACTCAGTAAACCTATGTTCTGGTAGAGAGCCATCAAGATGGATTAAAGTTTATAATCCTGCTTTTCACTCACACTACAGATAAGGGTTACAAACACAATCTAACCTAAAACTTCCAGAAGATGAAGAAGGTATAATTCAGAGAATGTAAGAGTCCGTGAGGATGAAGCAGAAGGTGAAGAGGAACTAACTAACTGACCTACTGACTTTCTATTATTTTACATGTCCTAATTCACAAAGCCTCAGATCACACGTAGCCAGACCCACTCTACTCCACTCTCTCTACTCTACTCCACCCCACTCCAATCCACTCCACTGCAATTCACTCCACACCACCCTATCCCACGCCACTCCACTACTCCACCCCATCCCACTCCACTCCACCCCACTGCAATTCACTCCACACCACCCTATCCCACTCCACTCCACCCCACTTCACCCCATCACACTTCACTCTACTCCACCCCACTTCACTCTACTCCACCCCATCCCACTCCACTCTCTCTACTCTACTCCACCCCATCCCACTCCAATCCACTCCACCCCACCCCACTGCACAGTTAATCCACTCACAGTCTACTCCACCCCACAGTCTACTTCACACTTCACTCCACTCTACAGTCCATTCCATAATGTATAAAATCATGAGCTCAGGGCAAAAGTACAACCCCAATTCCAAAAATGTTGGGACACTGTGTTGATTGTAAATTAAAACAGAATGCAATTCTTTTTTTATTTCATAAACCCATATGGGGTTATTTTGGATTTGATGGCTGCAACAAAAAAAAGTTAGTCCTTTTTGTTCCATCCAAATCTTTTTGGGGAAAAATAAATAAATAAATAATACACATTTGGCCCTCAGGCAGCACTGCATTTAACATGATTCTGTCATGATTCTGTAATGGAAATCACTGCATGGACTCATTAACACCTGCAAAAATAATCGTCAGTGAACACAGTTTGCCATGTCATCCACAAATGCAGGTTAAATCTTCATCATGCAAAGAAGAAGTCATGCGTGTACATGATCCAGAAACACCACCATCATCTCTGGGGCAGGACTCAGGCAAAGTGAAAAACTGTTCTGTGGTCAGACGAATCGAAATTTAAATTTCTTTTTGGAAACCATGGACAACATGGACACCACATCCCCCGGACTAAAGACTTCAGTTCAAGAAGCTGAATCTTTGATGGTATGGTGGTGCATTAGTACCTGTGGAAGGGGCAGCTTTGTACATTTCAAAAGGCTCCATCAATGCTGAACGCTATAGACAGGTTTTAGAGCAACAAATGCTTCCATTCAGAAAACACCTTTTTCAGGAAAGATGTATTTGAGCAAGACGATGCTAACTGCATGCTGCATCTATTACAATAGCATGCCTTCATAGTAGAAGAATCCGGGTGCTGAACTGACCTGCCTGAAATTCAGACCTTACACCATTAGAAAAGATTGGTGCATTATAAAATTAAAAATACAACAAAGGACACTCAGAACTGTTGAGCAGCTAGAATCCTGTGAATTTATTTTACTTATATTGGTATAAATTCTCAATTTAAATGTTTTTATTATTATTATTATTATTATTATTATTATTATTGTGAATAAAATACATATTTATGAGATTTGCGAGTCATCGCATTCTGTTTTTATTTTACGCTTAACACAGTGCCCCAACTCTCTTCCGAATTGGACTTGTACAACTTCATATGCTTTTATATTCATGTTGTACAGTCTAGGTTTTTATATACAGGATATGTGAGATGCTCTGAGAAACAGTGCCACCTGTTGGACCCTGTGTGTGTGTGTGTGTGTGTGTGTGTGTGTGTGTGTGTGTGTGTGTGTGTGTGTGTGTGTGTGTGTGTGTGTGTGTGATCAAAAAAAAATGTCTGAGTCATAAATGAATAAAACCATCATAAAAACAATGAAATTTCATTTATTGTACTTGCAATTTCTATCAATTATAATAAACAGTAATTATCAATCTTTTAAAACACACACACACACACACACACACCTAACGACAATCAGCTTTAATAAATAATAAAAAAATGTATTCCAATGAATACAAATAAATAAATAATCATAATTTTTCTAAAACGGCTCCAAACAGTCATGACATGAGCTCCACTGAATGCTTGTGTGTGTGTGTGTGTGTGTGTTGTGTGTGTCTGTGTTGTGTGAGAGTTCCCATCAGGCATGCACATGTGCGTCAGGAGCTCAGGCAACGTTCCTGCAGCCGATGGAGTCGATGGTGCACGAGCCTGTGCATCTGAGATGTCCAAACGTCCTGCATGAATATAATAAGACAGAGAGCATTGTGGTGAGGTTTAGGGTAACCACTAGAGATGGAGGGTGTGTGTGTGTGTGTGTGTGTGTGTGTGTGTGTGTGTGTATACCCTGGCAGGTATGTTTTGCAGGTCTGATATCCAAAGTCCTTTCCATCACACTCCTCAGCACCGATGTGTCGATATCCATCTCCACAGTATGCCTTCTTACAACCTGCAGGGCAACACATGCCAAAAATATTGGCACCTGTCCTTCCCACCCATATGTGGTTCTCAAACACAAGTGTACACACAATTGATCTGCTTTCCATGAGTTGGATGTGTGTAGAAGATCTGCTATAGAGCTCCGAACCTATTGAACACCTGTTGGGATGAATGTGAACACTGACTGCACCTCGGTAACCTCCACACCTCGTCTATATCAGTATCTGTCTTTATTAACAACCTTGCAGCTGAATATATCTCCACAAAATCTGGTGGAACATCTTCCACATAGCAGATAGCAGACTTTTGGCCATATAGTGTACACTGACGAGTCTCTGATCTTGACGTCTCCTCGGCTCACGTGACCTACCCACACATCCGTCTGTGACCAGCCTGTTCCCGTCGTCACACTCCTCTCCGTTCAGCGTCTGCACTTCTCCGTCTCCACACGTCCACGCTGCTCTCTTCTCCCTCTCCATGGTATGCGGTGGGAGCAGCTGGAGGGAGGGTTCAGGTTTAACACTTTTCTCATGTATCTCATGAACAAAAGCTCATGAAGCCTGAGGGTGAAGTGTGTGAAGCGGCGTACCTGAATTGGCTGCCACCCATCCATGTCTTTAAAGTAGAGAGATTTCTGCTCTTTACTGAAAGCCAGAACGTTGTTAGAGTCCAGGTCACTCAGGTCCTTCTCACCGCTCACCACAAATATCTACAGACAGAACATGGTACCATGTAAGAACCACGATTCCCGAACATTGCTCCAGCATTAACATGCTACTGTACCAGGATAAACTCACCGCTGAAACCTTATTGTATTTGTCACGCCGCTGGAGTGACGCGCTCCCAGGGCCATTCGTGTCAAAGGAGCTGCAATCACACTGTCCAGGAAGACCTGGTGTCCCCATTTCACCCTTCTCTCCTCCCACATACAGCACTGTGTACACACACACACACACACACACACACACACACACACACACTCAGCATGCAGGGTTCGTTTAATAGACTTTAATAAACTGAATGGAAATCAGTTCACCTGAGGCAGGAAGACCAGAGGGTCCCGGCTCTCCCCTCAGTCCCAGAGAGCCAGCCGGTCCCATTGGTCCTATGCGGCCAGTTTGTCCTTTAGATCCCTGTTCACACACACACACACACACATATATATATATATATATATATATATATATATATATATATATATATATATATATATATATATATATATATATATACACACACACACATATATATATATATATATAGTATAACTACACAGTTCTAAAACATGAGTGATGTCTGAGTGAAGTCTAATATCTGAGTGATGTTTGATGTCTGATTGATGCCTGAGTGATGTTTGATGTCTGAGTGATGTCTGAGTGATGTCTGATGCCTGAGTGAGACCTGAGTGATGTCTGAGTGATGTCTAGATGATGTCTGATGCCCAATTGATCTCTGGATGATGTCTAAATGATGTCTGATGCCTAAATTATGTCTGAATAATGTCTGATGCCCTATTGATGTCTGAGTGATGTCTGATGTCTGATTGATGTCTAAGTGATGTCTGAGTGATGTCTGAATGATGTCTGAGTGATGTCTGAATGATGTCTGATGCCTGAGTGATGCCTAATGTCTAATGTCTGAGTGATGTCTGATGTCAGAGTGATGTCTGAGTGATGTCTAGATGATGTCTGATGCCCAATTGATCTCTGGATGATGTCTAAATGATGTCTGATGCCCTATTGATGTCTGAGTGCTGTCTAAAGCCTGAGTGATGCCTAATGTCTAATGTCAGAGTGATGTCTGAGTGATGTCTGAGTGATGTCTGAGTGATGTCTGAGTGATGTCTGAGTGTTGTCTGAGTGTTGTCTGAGTGATGTCTAGTGATGTCTGACTGATGTCTGAATGATGTCTGAATGATGTCTGAGTGTTGTCTGAATGATGTCTGAGTGATGTCTGAGTGTTGTCTGAGTGTTGTCTGAGTGATGTCTAGTGTTGTCTGAGTGATGTCTGACTGATGTCTGAATGATGTCTGAATGATGTCTGAATGATGTCTGAGTGTTGTCTGAGTGTTGTCTGAGTGATGTCTGAGTGTTGTCTGAGTGATGTCTGAGTGATGTCTGACTGATGTCTGAATGATGTCTGAATGATGTCTGAGTGTTGTCTGAATGATGTCTGAGTGATGTCTGAGTGTTGTCTGAGTGTTGTCTGAGTGTTGTCTGAGTGATGTCTAGTGTTGTCTGAGTGATGTCTGACTGATGTCTGACTGATGTCTGAATGATGTCTGAATGATGTCTGAATGATGTCTGAGTGTTGTCTGAGTGATGTCTGAGTGATGTCTGAGTGTTGTCTGAGTGATGTCTGAGTGATGTCTGAGTGATGTATAAAAGCACAAATGTGTACAGGCTGGAATGTGGTGAGCTTATGTAAGGTGTGTGTTTACCCTGTCACATGGACACACACATCAGAACCCTGAGAGCTCCTGACCGATTTAGCACGAGTAAGATCGGGTAACTTAACATGTGTGTGTGTGCGTGTGTGTGTGTGTGTGTGTGTGTGTTATTTTATGCCTCTCACATACTCCCAGGCACAGTGTGTATGAAAGAATGAGTGCTTGTTTTGAGTTACGAGGAACAGGATTCTAGCTGCTCAACATGCCCTGGGTCTTCTTTGTTGTATTTTTTTGTTTCATGAAGTATCAAATGTTTTCTGGACTGTAGAAAGGTTCATTTAGCACCTGGACACTTCTAATATAAAGCCATGCTGTTGTAATACAGTATATACAGTATGCAGTTTAGCATCATCAGAAATATGCAAGGTTTCTACAGACCCCAGAATGCACTGCAACAGCTGGAATGCCAAGACTTTTGCCCACCTCCACCTCCCCATTGTTCATCAGTTTATGTGTTACAGTGGAACTTAAGACAGATCATTTTTAGTCTCCTGTTTATTAAATATCCACAGTGTTTGGCCCTATTCTTAGACCCAGTTTTAAATATTGGCCCCTCTATAATTGAGTTTGACACCACTGCTCTAGTGACTTTCCAGATGTTCAAGCTAATGCACTCCCATACCATCAGAAATCCAGGCTTTTCAGATGATCGCTGATGACAAGCTGGATAGTCCTACTCCTCTTTAGTCCGGAGGACGTGGCGTCACCTGAAGATCACAATTGTCTAATACTGATTTTCACCCTTTTCTTGAAATCATTTGATGATGATATGTAAATGAGATATTCTTTAAAAGTCGTCACAATGTGATGTTGAGGAAAATTTGTAGATCCAGTTTTTCACTGATCGGTGAACTTCTGCTCATTTTTTACTTCTTAGAGACTCTTCTATAAGATCCTCTTTCAGATCCTCTTTTTACTCCCAGTCATGTTACTGACCTGCTACTTATTAACCTCTTTAGGTGTAACACATACTTCTCCATCCTGACTTTTTGGAGACGTGTTATAGCTCTAATGTCTTAATAACCAGGTGATGTGTCTGTTTTTTCACCTGCTTTCCTCTTCTGCCGGGGCGTCCTGTAGGACCACGTGTCCCTGCCACACCTGTCTCTCCCTTCAGTCCCATTTCACCCTTACACACACACACACACACACACACACACACACACACACACACACACACACACACACACAAAGATTTAGAGAAAGGCAGAGTATGTGTTGAGAAAAACTCTATACAATAAACAATTCTCCAGTCCTTACCTTCTGTCCCAGCATGCCAGCATGTCCACTTACACCCTACACACACACACACACACACACACACACACACACATTATTCTCTCCATTGACACCACTACATATACAGTGCACATTACACCTGCAGGGTGTGACGATGTCTTGCACCTTGTCTCCCTTCGGACCTGGAACTCCAAGATCTCCGTGTGAACCCTAGAAGACACATCGAACCTCTGAGACATGGACCCGGAGACAGAGACAAATAAAGTATCTCCACTAAGTGCTCCACAAACCTTCTCTCCTTTGTACCCAGGCAGGCCCTGAGGAGGAGACAAAGAGGAGAAAATAGAAGTAATATCATATCATATATGACTACAGAAGACCATACACACCTATCTGTAAAAGAATGGACATGAGAGCTCTGATCCAAAATGCTGGTATTCTAATCAACCTGCAACACATTTTGCCATGTGGTTCAGGGTGATTTAGGGCTTTTCGTGAGAAGCTGCTTTAGTCCAAAAGTCTCAAAAGTCCATTCATACACCCATCCTGATCAATATAGTCCCTTTCCACTGTGAGATCCTGAACATGCTTTGTAGGTTTTTTGAGGATCATGACTTTGGATGGAGTCGAGAAACATATAATCAGAATCCCGAATGGGACTGGAGAAGCTCCATGATCCTCTCTGCTATGTAGCTAAAGTTCTGCTAGAAATGGGATCTATGATTAGTTCCTCACCTTGGGTCCCTCCGGTCCTCTGATCCCTGGCAGTCCCATCAGCCCATGGTCTCCTTTCTCTCCCTGCAGGACACAGTGAAAGATTAGAAAAGTGTTGAGGTTCCTCAACACTTAGAACACTGCTACATAGAAATACGCACAGAGGAAAACTCACTCACTTTGGGTCCCTCAGGACCAGGCCATCCTGCAGAACCGGGTCTCCCAGGAAGCCCAGGACGACCGCTGCGTCCCTGCACGTGCACGCACACACACACACACACACACACACACACACACAATTCATTGTTTAATGTTACAGTCGGTGTTTATTAATGAATGTGAATGTTCTGGAATGATTGATGAGAAGAGACATCACACATTCTTCTCCTGACTCCTCATCATGAGCCCTGCCAAGGGATGCACTCTCAGTAATGAACACAATGCACTTATTCTCAACCAAGCGCTCTCTCTATCCCTCTATCTCTCAATCCCCCCCACCCCCACATCTGAGATCTAGATGTCTGATCTCAGCACAAAATGATATTGCCTGAAAGATCTGCTGCTCTGGAACAAAAGCCACACCTCTATCCACTTTCTCCTAACCTTCTCTCCATCGCCTTTCTCCACCTTCTCAATCAAGTTGAGAAGCTCTAATCTAAGACAACGTTCCTCCAGAACCCTGGTGCTACATACAACAAGAACATCTTACCTTTGATCCAGGTCGACCAATATCTCCCTACAGAGAAGAGAAGAGATTCCACAGTGTATGTCATGTTCAAAAGAATAAATATAAAGGGATTCGGGTTCGCCAATCAGATTTACCTTATCTCCCTTGGGGCCCTGGACTCCAGGAATGCCGTTTTGGCCCTGAAATAAAGAGAAGGTTAGAGTTTCTGTAATCACGTTTACGGAATTTGGATTTATGATGTTATTTCCATCCTCTGTGTGCTCCAGGAAAGTGTAGTGTAGATGTAGAATTGGTGTGTTAATGATTTAAAACGAATGCGTTTGTAAACAGTGTAGTTGCTGTTGGTCCGATGTCACTTGCTAAATTCACCCGAGGTAGGAGTTGTGGAAATGTTTTCTTTGGATTGCTTGGTACCTGTGGTCCAGCAGGTCCAGGAGGTCCTGCGAGACAACATTCTGTCAAATCTTCTTCATCATGTCCTCCTCCTCCTCCTCCACCTCCACCTCTTCCCTCCTCCACATATTCCGGAACCGCCTTTAAATCAAACATGATGAAGCTCCTGTAAGTGTACGGGTTCATGATTATGATTCTATTTTTAGACTCATGATGTACTCACCAGGCTTCTCCTCCACACGCTAGGTGGGGGCGGGAACAGGGGTGGAGGAGGCGGAGTCTGTAGGCAACACGGGTCGAATCTTTTCAGGATGTCTACAGGAGCTAGAACTGCGACAATCCATTATAAATACATTCAGATTTAGAGTCCATTACTCATCGCTATTGTTCTCAATGGTATCACCATTGTTCCTACTGACCAATCACTGATCATTATTGTTCCTAACAGCCAATCAGTGATCACTTTTGTTCTTACTGACCAATCACTGATCGTTATTGTTCCTAACAGCCAATCAGTGATCACCATTGTTCCACCACTACACATCTTTGTTGCTCAAATGAGTTTGTGGGATCATAAAGGAATATTTTCTGTGGTGAGATGTTGAGTAACAGACATGCAGGTGATGATGTGATGATGCGAGCAAGAGATCAGCTGATGCAGAGAAAGGACGAGTGGAGGAGAAGACAAGAATATCAATTAGATTGAGAGATTAATGACATGCACATGAGGACAAACATCTAGTCCTTTATACTAAGCTAATGTAGGTTTACATGGTGTAAAACACACACACACACACACACACACACACACACAACAGAGGTTATAACCAGGTTATTACCTGTGAGTAAAGGCAGCTGGTCGCTGGAGTCTGCAGGTGAGAAGCCTGAGACTGAATAAAGCAGGAGCTGGAGCTGGAGTCCAACCCTCACTAAAGCCATGTTCCTGCGAGAGTCTTTTGTTCTCCCTTTTTCTCCTCACACTCCTCCTGGTGCGTGCAGTCGTGCCGAGTGTGTGTACAGCAGACGGAGGAGAGCTTCCGGCGTTATTTACAGCTCTAACATTGACCACAGCGCAGCAGCTCCTGCCAAGATTAGACACGTTTACTACTGCAGACCTGCTCATGTCCAACCACACTCTGATACCCGAGAGAGCTGAGCACAGCCTAAAGATAGTTTCCCTTCTGGCTGAGGGTCAGTCACCATTAACACCGTGAGGAACACTGAAGGAACACAGAGACGCAGAGAACAGCATGGTAGTGGAATGGAGAAGATCTGGACCGGCGTACCGGGCACACAGCTTTTAAATCTCTCAGCGAAACTGATACACTGACGAACATGTCTACATGAGTGGTGCAGAATCTGATCTCATCATTACCATATCATGCATATTAATGAGCCTGTACACCTTCATGCAGTTCTCCCAGGCGCCAGTTATCCAGAATCGAAATCTTCCAATCAATCAGAGCCAGAGCTTCAATGGGTTTTCTGAAACCAGAATAACACCATGCTCTCAGACCAGTGTGGAGATATGGTGCAGATGTGGCACAAATATAGTGCAGATGTGGTGACAGAAAAAAAGGACCTGGGTTTGGACTTGTAGCTAATCAGAACACCATTTGGTGCTGGGAAATGCTTTTCATCTCACCATGGTTGTAGAGCGGAATTATTCAAAGTTAATATTACCTCCATGTCAGCAGGAACCCGGGCCAGATGTTCTCCTCAGGAGATCCCTGTTCGGATATGTAGCTTTATGTTGTGTGTTGTAGCTCTATGTTGTATGCTGTAGCACCAGGGTTCTGGAGGAACGTTGTATCATTTCACCCAGACCATCGTACACAACATAAACAACAACAAGATAAACAAATGCCATCGTACACGCAAGTTTGTTTCGGATAAAAAGCTTTATTTTACGTACAAACGAGATATTTGGTCAAAAGTGTGTTTCCATTATTGAACAGAAAATGATTTCATTACAGAATTGAGTAAACATGGCGTTAAACGACGCAGTTTATCGAGCGTCTCAATTAGTCACAATCGCTTTCCGTCGTTCGAAGCTCGCACAAAGAATAAACGGATTCAAAAGGCTCATTGTTATTGTTTTTTTTTGCGACGAACTTCAGAGCGAAGCGTTTTCTTTGCCCACATGATAATAAGATACACAAATCATTTTACATTCATTCTATACGAGTAAAAATAACGTTATACAAAATTAGTGCAGAGTTTTAAAAGTGCTAAAAGCTTTAAAAAAAAAAAAGATTTGAGCATATTATTAAACCTCATGAAGATTTTTTTTCTCAGAGCTGCTGAATGCTGAAGGCACTGATCGAAAGTCTATAAAAAGCCGATGCGTGATCTTTATATAATCTGAATAAAAGAACTGGAATGAATTCATTGGGAAGTCTCGCTCTCATGTCCTGCTTTATGTCTGAGCTCCACATGAGAACACTCAGAGAACTTGTCTTCCCAGAAGCTGGTGGACCTACAGATCCAGCTGTGAGAGAGAGAGGGTTTAGACTCATTTTCTTTTTTTAACAGGCTTTTTTTTTTTTTTTTTTTAAGTGATCAAGATTTTTCACATTAATTAATAAAAATCAAAAGTTTCAGAAACAACATGATTGGATCCTCAGGTCCACAGGGTTACACACGTCCCACTGATCTTCTCACGCTCCCAAATCTCCACAAGTCAGGATTTCGGCTTAACCTACACCCTCCAAGAAACCTAAGTGTTCCAAGTGTTCAAACCTAATCCTATTGTTAGAACTTCCAAAATCCTGCTTCGTGACCATGCTCCTACACACAAAGTGAGGGTGTCAAGTTTGGAGTAAAAGAACTCGAGTGTCCTGCACAGAGTCCAGACCTCCTCAAACCCAAGGAACAGCTTTGAGATGAAGACTTCTTACACATCAGTATTGGATCTCACTAATATGTGAGAGTGATCACTAGTCACACATCCACGACCCAAAATCTAACGGAGGAGAGTAGACATGT
Organism: Silurus meridionalis; assembly: GCF_014805685.1. Classification (NCBI taxonomy): domain Eukaryota; kingdom Metazoa; phylum Chordata; class Actinopteri; order Siluriformes; family Siluridae; genus Silurus; species Silurus meridionalis. The sequence goes on along the minus strand of NC_060905.1, from coordinate 19,675,808 downwards.
GGACGTTAACGGTAACATCTGAGCACCTGTAGTTACCATAGTAACGCTTTGGGTGTAATAGTAATTATAATGTAACGAAATTAGTCATACACTATGACACAGTTTTGCAGTGCTAATCTACTGAACCTCTCGCCCAATCAGATCAGGGCCTCGGAAATAACAGACATCTAAATATATAATCCTTTTTCCTTTAACGATTTTCAGCCATTATAATAAAAACACAAGTCTCTGAATCCTCCTTCCTTCTCCTCGGTCTCATCAGTCGTCAGATTCGCAGTTTAGCTGCCAAAACCTGTTACTTAAATCTCCAGCAGGGGACACGCCACCTCTCCGTCCACTGCGCCTTCCTCGACCAGGGGTACCACGCTGCCTCCTGCCCCGCCCTCTCTGCACTGCGCTATGGTGTGCAGCCTGGTCCCGGAGCCCAAAACCCTGTACTGCCCCAAGCATTGTGGAGTAGAGCTGCATTGCCACCGGAGCTCCAGCCAATAAGGACTCGGCCTGATGACCTCCTTTCAGTACACTCTCCAATCCATGCAGAAGAGTACCGCTGAACAGCCTGAGAGACATAGAGACGCTTGTTATGGTATTGGATGTCCTGTATTATGCGGCCTGGTGTGTACGAGGTGGTATCATAAAGTTCTGAGACTAATGCTGTAACTGGTGCTTTTCTGACTACATCTGCAATTTCATCATAGACAGCAAGTTAAAACTGGAAACGGAGATAAATGAAGTACTTTCTTGTAAACAGAGTGAGTCTCGAAATATTTCGATACCACCTCGTAGGTAACGGTCTTCAATTGAAAGAACATTCAGTACCAGGGACAGCGAGGCTCGTGGAGGGGGAAACGCAGCAGCTGGTTAAGGTAAACCCCGGCCCACAGACAGGACTGCCACTGGCTGAGAGAATGAGCCACGCGCAGATCTATGCTCCGCCTCTGACTGGAGCTACTTCTCAGTTGGTCTAACCTCTGGCAGACGAGAGTGGTTGAAGGACACGTGTGCAGTGGATCTGTACAGGCAAAAGGTGCAGAAACTGTAAAGACAAGACCAGATGACAAAAAAAAACATCTTCATATATGTGGCTCTGCTTACCTCCAGGTGAGGCTAGGCGTCTGCAGAGCTCACCGTACACGACCCCCAGCAACACCCCCTGGAGCAGCGAGGGGCTGGGCTTTGGGGTCGAGGAACACATCCAGAAATGTGTCACACACACCGGCAGGTGGAGATGAGGCTCGACGAGCTGCAGCACATGGTCCATCACTCCCATGGTTCGTAACAAGACCTCGCGTCTCACATTTTCAGCCGCCTGAGCATGAACGTTGAGAAGAATTTGTGGTGGTTTTGAGCGTATTTTGGAGCACAAGCGATGTATCGTTACCTTACCTGGTCTAAAGTGTTCAGGCTCAGCTGTGGGTGACCAACTGCTGGCAGTTGGACCTCCACTGGGGTTCTCCTGAGATTGAGTACAAGCCTGTCATACTCCTCCACGAAGCACTGTGCGTTCGAACTCCTAGCCTGTTCAGACACCCCTCTACCAGTTTGCAGGAGCAAGCCATAGATTGTTTTGCGAATGTTTAGTGAGGCTTCATGACTACTTGGCAGACGACTGTTTTCTACCTGAGCTATCAGAAAGGCTCTCCGGAGAACCAAAACATCCAGCACTAGAGGAGGCAGACTTCCGGAGGTGATCTGCTTCAAAAGCCAGTCTGGCTGCGGCATCAATGCTGCTGGAAGCCTGAGGAAATCACGCGTACGTAGTTGAGGGTTTGAGAAGAACTGGGCTAGGCTGCTGGTCTGTGGAAGCTGATAGTCCTTAATACCTGCTGTGAGTTGCTTTCGGAGACTGGCTTTCTGCTTGCTTCCAAGGATCTCCAAGACCTCCTCCAGCGCCTCCACGGGGCTCCTGAATGCCGAAAGCCAGCGCAAGAACCCTTCAATGCGGGGGTTTGATGGACTTCCCCTCCGTCTCGGGACCATTGGCAAGTCCACCCTGCTGAAGAACATCTCAGTGGTTTTTGCTTGTGTGTAGTCATTGCCAGTGATGACAGCGAACAGAGGGAGCAGCTGCTTGTTCATGTGGTTGAAGTGCGAGCAGAAGCGGTTGACGGTGAATCGACGGGCAGGAATGTACCGCTGAGACGCCATTCCACAGACGTTCTCCCACTCAAAGAAGGTCATTGGCAGGTAGCCAGCGCACAAATCAAAAATGTAAAAGTCGCTGTCGCTGGTCAGAACTGGACAGCTCCAGTGGTGCGCTAAAGAGGCGATCTCAAAGTCTGCTTCGGAGATACACTGCACCAGAGGAACCCCGAGCTCGCACAGGACCTGCCTGAAGACCTCACGTGTAAGCAGAGGCAGGACACTCCCGTGATACCCCAGAGACAGCGAGTGGGCTTCGTTGATTTTACTCTGAGCTCGCTCACGCAGAGTTTTGAACTTCTTATCGCTCTCGTCCATTCCTCCGTCTAAAACCACGAACGCACTGATGCCGCATGAAGACAGTGCCGAGAAGAACCGGCGCACCAACAAAGCAAACGCATCATAGTCTCCGCCACGAGCCTGGTCCAAGCCGCTGGTAAAGTACAAACGGAAATACAGACTGCAGCCATCGATCACCAGGTGGGAGTTCCTCAGCTTCAGATCAGTGAAGAACTGCTGGTTTCCATCAATGTAACTCGTCAGGCCGTGAACCCCCATTACGTAGGAATGTCTGTAACCGAGAAGAACCTGTTTATAC